>NW_012267239.1:10695949-10758417 GCF_000151885.1 Dipodomys ordii | reverse complement strand
TCCTTCCTTCCTTCCTTCCTTCCTTCCTTCCTTCCTTCCTTCCTTCCTTCCTTCCTTCCCTGATATCAAACTCAGGCCTTGAGGAGTATCCAAGGCAGAGAGGCTCCAGCACGTAGCCCAACCTTCAGCCCTACGCTTTCCGTTTCTAGGTTTTTCCGCAGGAGATGGACATTCCTGGCTGCAGGCAGTGATGTGCCCGCCTGTGTTGGCACAGGGAAGCGCTCTTGGCATGGCCGCTCTGCCAGCAACCTCAGGTTCACTCTGGGGAATCGTAGCTGCTGGGTTTGGAGCTGGCGCTGCGTCCAGAACTCCCCAGGTGCTCTCGGGCCTTCCCACCCCTAATCCGAGGACAAGCCTGAGACGTGGGAACTGTCACACCCATCGTCCCCAGAGAGACAAGGGCAGGCTCACAGCACCTGCCAGGGCCCGCAGAACTTGAACCCGGCCGGTCGGGACTCTCCACTTCCTCCTTACAGCCACTCTTGGCACCAGGGGCCTGGCCATGAGCAAATACCTGGGGAGCCCCAGCCGGCCCCGAGCCATGGGGGCCACACCGGCTCCCCAGGGAGTCGCTCAGAAGCGCCATTGTCCAAGTCCTGTGACAGGCTGTGACAGGCCAGCCTTCTCGATGCTGCTGCTGCTGCTGCCGCTGCGGGCTGTTGACAGGTGGAATGGCTGCTTTACCCCATGCCAGGGTGTCATCAAGCCACCCGGCACCCGCCTGTCTGCCAAGGAAAGGCAGTGGAAGGAGACACCTTCAAATTCCAGGATCACATGATGTTTATTCTGAGGGTCCCCTCCTGACCGGCCCCAGGGGCAGCCGCCACCTAGAGGAAGTGGACCTCAAGCTACAGGAACATCTCCCCTCCCCCCTGCCCAGAGGGTGCCGCCATCTTCCAGGGAGTCTGGTTCCGGGGACTCTGTGAACCATGATTTAATTTTATCTATCGGAGACCATTTTCTTGTTTTAAAAAGAGCGTGGGGTGGGGGCAGGGGAAAGCTCTTCATGGTTTCTTTTTGAGAAATGACTGAGCCTGGTGGTGGGCACCGATGGTTTTTATCAGGCGGGATATTCCGCTGCCATTGGTGAGTTCGAGGACACGGGTACGGATGGTGGCCGTGTGGGCGTGGTCACAGCGTTTTCCCGACTGGTTTGCCATCTCCCCTACCGCTCCAGCCGCATGGCGGGCTTGATTTTCAAGATAAACCTAAGAGCTACTGAGGCTCTTCCTCCAGCTGTCTTGTTGGAAGAGCAGAGTATCTTCCTTTCCACTTTGGATCTTTCTTTATATTCAAGAAATAAGGAAAACCTTCTGGAAGAAGGAGTATTGGAATCATGCGAATACAATTATCACGGGTATAAATATTAAGAAGAGAAGACGGGACCGTCGTAGGCTCCATGTGTGTGCAAACAGCCTGAACTGGGAATTGTGGGATACTCTGAAAGGAAAGCAGAGCCGGGCGCCTGTGGCTCACACCTGCCATCCTAGCTACTCAGGAGGCTGAGATCTGAGGATCATGGCTCGAAGCAGGGAAGGCAAGTCCCCGAGAGACTCTATCGCCCATGAGCCACCAGAAAACTAGAAGTGGCTCAAAGTGGTAGAGTTCTAGCCTTGGGCGAAAAAGGTCAGGGACAGTGCTCAGGCCCTGAGTTCAAAAACAAACAAAAAACAAAAGGAAAGCGGAACCCAGAGATTAAAAGCCCATGTGCTCCATTGGCTTTTGTCATTGCACAGAATTTTCTAGAACACTCATTGAAGCCAGCGGTGGAGGATGTGGATTTCAGGACCCAGACACTGGTAGCCACTTTAAAATCAGTGAGCACCCTCCCCTGCCCCCCCCGCCATATTATAGCAGGGAAGGTAAGGGCTGAGGTCTAGGGCACACATCTGTTACTTGGTCCTAGGACCCAGGTGCGAATCTCCAGGTTGGCCCTGGCCCCCAGAGTCCTTCTTCTCTGGACTGTTTTGACCAAGCAGCCTCTGGCTGGATCATGATTGTCTTTCAATTTCCAGCAAGACTTGTAACATTGCTGCAAGCGAGTGGAGGATCCCAGACCAGGGAACAAAGATGATATCAGAACGCCAAATGCAAAACAGACTTTCCTTCATCCCCTTCGGCCCAAACAAGTTGCTACTACAGATCATTTGTTCACATTTATTGACTCATGGGCATTATCATCCACACCGAGAAACAAGGGGAAGGACGGACATCGGACAGACACAAGCGCTCCTCTGGGTATTTGAGGAAGAGAAGTCACCCAGATGTGGCATCTAGATTTTGAACTATTTTCTAAAGAACTTTAATCGATTCCTGGGCCAAGCATGATGTCTCAAGCCTGTAATCCCAGTGACTCAAGTGGTGGAGACTGGGAAGACCTGCTGTTCAAGGCCAACCTGGGCAAAGTCCTAAACTAAAGAGGAAAATGGACAGAGGGCATAGCCCAAGTGATCCAGTGCCTGCCCAGAAAGCTCAAGGCCCCGAGTTCGAACTCCAGTACGGAAACAAACAAACAAATCTCCTCCTACTGCTCCCTTCTGAGGGCCATTTCCTGGCTGATGTAGAATGGCCTTCTATTTTCAACAGGGTCAGCAGAGTATAAACCCGATTCACCTTTTTCTTTCTTTTTGTGAATATGTATTTTTTCCCCTCTTTTCATTGGTAGTGCTGGAATGGAGACCCAGAACTTTCGCATGTGCATGGCAGGTACTCTAGCCACACCTCAACCCTGTTGAATTATTTTATTTTATTTTATTTTTTTGCCCAGAGCTGACTTGAGCCTTAGATCCTCCTACCTCTGGTGTGATAGGACAAAGGTGTGTGTGTGTGTGTGTGTGTGTGTGTGTGTGTGTGTGTGTGTGTGTTTCCCACCAGCTTCTGGGTTGAGGAAGCCAGGCTACAGCTTTTTCGCTCACCGAGCTTGAGGCAGTAGAAGTGGGCATCTCACGGATCAAGTCCAGTATGCTTAGAGGCTCTGTTGCAAATTCCTGCTTCTGTGCTACCTCGTGCTTGGCTCTCATCCACAGGCTCTCTCTTCTACCAGAATGAACACAGCTTTTTTTTTTTTAATCAAACACTCTAACAATCCCCCTCTCCCTACCACTTTCCATCTGGAATTGAGAATCATAAACCTACAAACATTATCAGCATGCATCTACCCGCATCCCTTCTTCCGTCTAGATGGGAAACCGAAAGGCGGGTGGGGATAATGGGTACTCTCACCTTGCACTTTGTGATAGAAGTGCCACGTCCACCCTAGCTCCCGATGCCAAGTCAGGTGACAAACCTCGGCTGGTGACTCAAACCCTAGCCTCAGCACTGGGTTTTCGTCTTGCCGTTCACACAGTCAAGTTCAATTTCCCATTGGGTTATGAAGTATTGGTGTGTAAGGGAAAATTCAGAACACACTGCAGTGGGGGCAAAGGGTCTGGGCCCGAGAGATGAAACGGGGTTGAGTTCCAGGCTGGGACAATTATTAACAGGGCTCCACCGGTGTGAAACTTCAATAGATGCAGGGCTACCTTTCATTGGGTGAGAATCTTCCTTTCATGGCTAAAGGATGTCTGGCCTTGATCCACTCCACGCCAGTAACCTTGTACTTGTACCCATGGCTAGAGCAGTTCAACAGCACTCACAGTCTTTCATGTCAATCCTGGGGCTTGAACTAGGACCCTGCAAGGCCAGCTCCCTGCCACTTGAGCCACAGCTCCACTTCCGGCTGAGTGTGTGTGTGTGTGTGTGTGTGATTTCTTGGAGATAGTCTCATAGACCTTCCTGCTTGGGCTGGCTTCGAACCTCCCTCTTCAGATCTCAGCCGCCTGTATAGCTGGGATTACAGGCGTGAGCCATCTGCACCCATGAGTTTTTGCTTCTCTCTGGAGGGGGTGATGCTATGCTGTGGAAACCGAGAGCCTGAACCTTTCCAGCCCCATTCAGTGTCTGGATGAATCGATATAGCTCCAGAGATACTCCCCAAAGGATCATGGGATATTCTGAGTGGCTACCAGTGATGCTGAATGACCTCCATTTGTCTGGTATTTTGCCCAGCCTGCTAATAGACTGCATCCTGCAGTGATTGCTCGGGAGGGGATTGCAGGGGAAATTCTGGGAAGATCTGGGAATTATATTCCACATGCCGACATGTGGACTCATGAGCATTGAACTTCCTGACAGAAAAAAAAAGGTAGGGATGCAGCCCCAAAGCCTCTAACATGGAGGGAAAAGATGGTTTCAAAACAGGCATGGGGTCCAGACACAAGGAAAGACAACTCAAACCAGCCTCTGACTCATGAACCAGAGGAGAAAGCAGAGTTCTGGTCATTGTTGTGCAAATGAATGCACGCACGCACACACACACACACACACACACACACAAAACTCTGGGCACCCTCTTGAACAGTGGCTTAAGAGAGTCTTCCAAGATGTTTTACCACATGTGCAAGAAATTAAAATTAGTCTTAAGCTCATCTGAGAGCCACTTTGACATTACCATATGGTGGGAGCGAAGCTACACCGATGGATTTAGCAAACATCTTAAACTATTTTCCAAATGATTTAGGCCCAGCAAGACCCAAAATGTATTCTTTTCCCCTCTGAGTACCTTTTTTCCTCCAATTTTAAGCCCCCCGGGGCATTCTGAAGGGAATTCGGGCCACATGTTTCTGATTCATTTACACTTAACTCATCAACATGTTGTTTTGCAAGAGTCATTTGATGTCCAAGCAGCCTTTTGGAACTATATATTTAATGTGAGTGCACATATATGTTCATATTTACACACATGTACTGACACGAGCGTGTGTCTACATGTGTGCATAAGGCTTGACAGGCACTCTGAGATTGTCTGTTCTCTCCCTGACAGCTTTTGGTGCTGGCCATTCTTTCTTTACTCTTTCTGTCAGGAGGTAGTCTGTGTGCATGTGCGAATCTGCCTATGTGTGCATGTGTGCATGCACGTGTGCATACCCACACACTAATGCCAGCTTTGCAAATGGGCAAAAGAGGTTGTATGGCCTCTGACTCATTTATGCTTGTGGGTTGCTTTGAAAGCTGTTTTTGCAGAGACCTCTACTGGCTTTCGGATCGGATTGTTTGGTTTCAGCTGTATTTGTTTGTTTGTTTTCTGGTTGCTCTTGCATTCTATCGGTTCCTTCACACTGCAGGTATCTGTCCACTCGTTTCTGGCTGTGGTGACCTGCTAATGCTCTCCCTCACTTCATAGGTAGCCCCTTGGCATTTTGTCCGCTGTTTCTCTGGCTGGGCACAAGTTTTCAAATTGGATGTGGAAGTCACAGAAATGGCCTGGGACCCATGGAAGGCTCCCCAAGGTGGAGTCACCAGGTACAATCCAGCCAAAGCCTCACCGGAGGACACAGCTATTGCCAAGCGTGGAATCCTCTCCAAGGCCGAGAGGAAAGGGGATGGGATCGGGGACAGCCACGATGGAACATCGTTCAGAGGCACCTTGAAAAGTAAAAACAAACAAACAAAAAACCAAACTAGATAGAACTTCCACAGGCCCCAGGTCTCCCACTGGTGAATAGGAGCTCAGCATCACAGGGAAGATCTTGCATTCTGTGTTCATTGCAAGCATAGGACAGATTAGCCGTGAGGATATGGAAGCCACTGGAATGTTCTTGACAGAGAGCATAATGTCAGCATGCAGGTAACACTTACCTGCACTCTACTATTCCAGTAAATGATGCTTTGCTGTAGCTCATTATAATTGGTACCATGTCACATGCTAGAACTGCCGCATTCTGCTACGAAGTTTATCGCATGCACGGATAACGGGATATTGCACATCCTTCACAAGGAAGGAAATTCTGTCTTCTGTGAACATTTCACAAAGTGAAATAAACCACACAGAAGGAAAACATGACATGATCCACTTAGATAAGGGTCAAAAAGAGGGTGGAAAAAGAGAAAAAAGTCAACTCACTACGTGCTGGGGGCTCACACCTGTAATCCCAGCTACTTGGGAAGATGAGATCTGAGGATCCATTTGAAGAGCTGAATCTCACATACCTTCCTACCAGGCCGATGTGTGCTTGTGTAAGTTTGTGTAATTTTAGGAGGAGTAATTTCAGGGAAGTCTGTGTAGAAACCACGATTATGTCTCTGGATGAATAAGGTATGAATTATTATATGTATTTTTCCATTGTTGCCTTTCTCTGCACCAGATTTACCTTTCATTTTATTTGGCCTTTAACACAAAGAAAAATCTGTTATTGGCCAGGGCTAATAACCCAGAGTTACATGAACACCCCCAAGAACAGAAGTGGCACAATCTGGCTTCTGCATGGAGCCTGGACCAGCTGAGCTTTCAGAAGCCAAAGGAGGAGTGAGGGTCAGAAGCTGCTTTGGGTACCAGTGGGAGGATGCTGATCAAAGGACATGAAATTTCAATTCGATGAGAGGAATAACTTCAAGCTGCCTATTGTACAACCCGGTGGCCACAATTCAGTAATGATGCACTGATCCCTGAAAATTGCTTTATGGGAAAAAGATCCATAAGGTTGAAATATATATATATATATATATATATATATATATTTCAACTACATACATACATATATATATATATATATATTTCAACTATATATATGTAGTTGGTGCCAGTGGCTCTAAGCTACTCAGAAGGCTGAGATATGAGAATCACAGTTCGGTTACAAGCCAGCCTAGGCAGGAAAGTCTGTGAGACTCTTATTTCCAGTGAGCCACCAAAAAGTCAGAAGTGGAGGTGTGGCTCAAGTGGTAGAGCAAAAAATCTCAGGAACAGTGCCCAGGCACTGAGTTCAAGGCTCAGAACCAGCAAGCAAGCAAGCAAGCAAGAGAGAGAGAGAGAGAGAGAGAGAGAGAGAGAGAGAGAGAGGAAAGAAAGAGAAAGAGAAGGAAAGAAGGAAGGAGAAAAAAGGAGGAATACAGAATGAAAGCCCTCAAACACAATCACTAGTCAGCCTGTTCCTCATTCCCCTGAGATAATCAGTTATGTTGTTTTTTTATTTTTTATTTTTACTGATCTATCTAGAAATCTTTCACAGAGACACCAGAAAGGAAAAAGGAGCCCATTAAGTTGATTTATTTGTGTGTGTGTGTGTGTGTGTGTGTGTGTGTGTGTGTGTGTGGAGAGAGAGAGAGAGGAGAGAGAGAAAGAAATGGGCTGGAGCTAAGAGGGATAGGTAGAGGCAGATGGAAAGGAGTGATGTCAGCTAAGATGCATTGCATTGGCCAACTGCTTCTCTGAATGGTAGCACCATAGCACAATGACCGAAAGACAATAATAAGCAGTAAGAGATATACCCAGTGGTGATCTCCATGTACAAGCGTGTTGGTACATCCCTGTGACCATGAGCTATTCCTCAGCTTACTTACTGATGACGGGGGTGGGGGGTGGGGATAGTTCACACAGTTCACTTTGTCCTCAAATGTATTGACGTTTGATTTCAGCTGGGCACGAACGCGTTCACTCTAACGTCCGGCGGGTTGGTAACTCTGCCTCCTCCCAGCTGTACGAGATCCCCCCCCCCATGATGCAGGCCTGGTGTTGAGAGCCCCCTACCCCCAAAACACGCACCAGGAGCTCTCCTTGTGCACGCCTGTGCTACGTCTCACAGGGAGGTCTGAGGGCGTGGCTCTGGCAGGAGAGCCCAGAGCGTGGAGGCTGGACGGGGACCAGCCACGCTCACACACCCCAGCTGGGGCCCGGGCTGTGGGTGGCTTGGAGTTTGAAGCAATGCAGAGGCCTTCCGTCAACATCCAGTGGCTTCCGGTGCCCACGTGGAACCCTGGCATTCACCCTCTGCAGTCTCTCACACGCTGTCTTCTGGGTTTACCTTCGGTCAGCCACCTCACTCCGCAGAGAGTCTTCTAGAAAAAGTCGGGAGCTTGCCCGTTCCATCTGAGATTTCCTTATTATTATTCTTTTTAAAATCCACATCCTTTGGACTGGGAGGAGGGGCACAGAAAAGGCCATCTCGGCTCCTGGTGGAACTTTCTCATCGGTTGGGGGTTCCTGAGAATGGAACAGGACTAGAAAAGAAAGGTAAGAGGCTGGGGACGGAGCGCATAGGTCACACTGCTATGTAGAAAAGCAAGTCCCTGTGTGTGTGACCTGGGCTTCCCTTCCCCCCGCCCCCCTCCTTCCTCCAAACCTCTTTTGTTTCTCCTTCAATTTTATACCTTGTGCTTTTAGTCTACCACCCAGGCGCCTGGCCTGGGCCCCGCAGCCTCTGGTTCAGAGTTCATTTTTCACACTTGCTGGCTCTGCTGCCGGAATCTCACGGTTACCCACACGAAAAGCTGATTTTCTTCTTCTTTTTTTTTTTGCCATCATCCGCTGACTAGGGGTTACATTTTTTTTCCGGTGCAATTTCCTTCATGTAATCCTTCTCTCCTCCTGCAATCCTCAGGACTGGAGTTCACACCTCTTCGTTCTTACTCTGCGCCCACCTCCCACCCCACTTCTCACCATCTTTCCCCATTTCTCTTCCCCACAGTCACCCCCAGTTTTCCCCAGGGAGTTCCACTTGTAATTGCTTAGGAGGGCTGATGTCCAAGGAAGCCAGCGATTTCTGTGAGCCTGGACAGTTTTTTATAGGAGTTCAGATAGCCAGAACACACAACAGCCACAGAGGAGTTTATGCACTGTTGGCATAGTCATATTTGCCAACCAACCTTCAAGACGTTTATAGGTTGGCTAGAGTTATATGGGAATTCTTGGAAGCTTTCTTAGGGTTACGTAATCATTAGGAGTGAGTGAGTGAGAGAGAGAGAGAGAGAAAGGTTGATGCGTGTGTGTGTGTGTGTGTGTGTGTGTGTGTGTGTGTGTTTCCTGCCTGTTTGCCTTTCTTCTTTAAGGGGGGGAAAAAGTCTTAACACAAAGGAATGTGTGAAAGGCACAAATGTAAAGGCTCCAGGGATTTTTGGATGACGACTCAGGAGAAAAAGGCCAAAATATGTTTAGCACAAATCGTCTCCGTTCAAGCGCTAACAAGTCGGAACAAGTACTCCAAGCTCTGGGGATCCCGGCAAGGAGGTGCTGGATCATTCTTTCTCCTCAAGGCCTCCACAACACACACACACACACACACACACACACACACACACACATCAGTATTTGCCCAGGAAGGCGGCTCAGGGCTGCATCGGCCACACAACTCAGAGCCCCTGGCAGGGCAGTTGTTGGCTGCAGGGCTGGGTTGTGCCCCTCCTCGGGGTGGAGGACCTAACAGGTAGCTAATGCATTCATGAATCTGCGTTCCCCAGATTGTGCCCACTGAGCTCATTTCCAGTTACACGCCTTCGTCGGGGTGTGTTTCCACGGGTGTCTGATTGCCAGTGGACTTCGTGAATGTCATGTTCAGGGATCCCGAGACACTCCGAGTGGTGAGAGTCCCCCTTAGTTAGAAATGAGGGAGGAGGAGAGGGAGAGGGAGAAGTAGAGAGGGAAGGGGAAGGAGAGAGAGGGGAGGGGACTGGAGGGGGAGAGGGGGAGTCCTGGGAGATCTGGTTGTAGCTGGCAATTTACTTGGTGGTAGAGGACAGGGCTGTCTCCCTCCCTCCCTCCGAGGAAGCTGTGCCCTCCTCTGGCTTCTGGGCTTCTCTTCTGCTTCCTTTGTTAGGCCGGGGCAGAGTTTGCACATGCAGAGTGGGTCTGGAACTTTCCTTTCTGGGACTGGTGCAGGAGGTGTGTGCTTCCAGGCCCGAACCCTAGAAATGGAGCAAGCTCCATTAGTGCAATTGGCTTTCTTCTAGAACATGCCCGCTCGTACTTTCTCTGCAGAGCCTTCACAGGATACCACAAGGTAGGTTTTTATTGTCATCCTCTCTTGTGTGTGGGAAACTGTGGTCTGGAGAGTTAGGTAAACTGTTTCAGTGTGCAAATGAAGCTAAAAGTTGCCAGGACCAGCCAGTAAGTCCTGTGCTTTGTCCTGCAGGAGTTTGCAGAAGCTATCTGTCGGGTCCATCTAGAAGAGTCTTTACAAACGAAGAGAAGAAAGCGTTCATTGCTTGCTCACCAAAGTCTCTGACTCGTTACTCATGGCAAGGGAGGCTGGGAACCATCCACTTCCTGCGTGCCCCGGAAGAGAACGAAGACGGTCCCTGTGCAAAACGCCGGAGCTCACTTCATCCCTGCCAGCTGTCTCCCCTCTGTTCCTGTGTCCCAGCTTTGCATGCACGGCGTGTTCCTTGGCCTTCTCGTCTCTGCCACAAAATACCAGCGTACCAGGAGGAACTATTTATTTTGGCTCACGCATTCGGCCCTCATCTCTTACGCGTCCTGGGCCTCTGGTTGCAGGATCAGGTGACAGAAGCTGCTCACACCTCATGGCCCATGGAAGTGGAGAGGGAGAGAGGAAAGGTCTTCCCTTCCAAGGCCCGCCCCCAGGACCTACAGGCTCCAGCCAGGCCCCACCCCCACCCCGCCACCCCTTCCCAACAGTGCCACCAGCTGGGGAGCCGGCCTTGCACGCGTGATCTCACGGGGGGGGGGCACACCTCCATGTGCCAGCCGTGCCAACCGTCAGGGCAAAGAAACAAAAATGCTTCAGACTGGGTTGCTTCCGAGCACCGTATCTTGATCTCTCACTTTTGTTTTGGAGGCTGGGAATCCCGAGGTTGAAATCTCCACAAATACAGCGTTTGGTAGAAGACCCACGGCCTGGTTCCCACGGTCACGCCCCGCCGCCACGCACTCCCCAAAGCGGGAAAGGCGAAGCCTCCACCACCCTGCGCTCAGGACGCCATTGTGTCCCCAGGGACCCACATCTTAACGCCATCGCCTTGCTGTTATGATGTCAGCACAGGAATTCGAGGAAAGGGGACGTAGACTCCATCCAAGTTCCATGATGGCCTGAGCAGCACTTAACAAGATGCAGCTCGTGTCCTGGCTGTGACATCTCTGCTACAAAGCAACACACGCACCCTTCCAGAGAATAGACAGGAATACCTACAACTCTCCAACACACCCCAACTCTCTCACTTGTGACATATTGGTACTGTGGTATATTCTTTTTCTGCAGGGATGATTTCTTGCAGATATATGGATATCTCTTTTCAACGTAGGTATCATCTTTTTTCTTTTTTCTCCTCCCCCAAAGCATCGTAACATGCTCACCATTTATTATCTTGTTCTTCTACCCCCTGTAAGATTTTAGGGTTACTTTTGCATAGATAGGTCTATGCTTCTGAATAATGGGGAACTATTCGATTTAATCAATGTACCGAAATGGGTTAAGAGAATCTCATTTTAGGGTAGACGGGGTGGAATTCTCTCGGTCTGTCTGTCTGTCTGTCTCTCTTTCTCCCTTTCTTTTGTTTTGTCTTAAGACTGGGACGCCAACTTAGTACCTGACACTTTTGCTCCTTGTCTAGCATTCTACCACAGAAGCCACCCCTTGCAGCCCCTGGAAGTCTTTCTTTTCTGTGTGAAGGGTCTCGTTTTGAGGGACCCTGTCACATGGTGTTTGGAGAACAAGCTCTGGGGCCTGGGGAGTTGGGTTTCACTGGTGATACCAGCTGCTCATCACCGGTAGAGATGTGGGTTAAAAGGAATTCCTACTTCGAGTTTTGACTCCATGTTCACTATTTCTTTGAGAAGTCTGTCCACTGCTGTTCCCTCCCCCCAGTCCCAGTGTCCTCTGGGGTAGCAATGTGCAGGGGAGGGCCGGTCCTTTGGTAGAACCCCTGTCATCCAACACACGGAGGGGTGGGACAGCGGCTAGCCTGTCTCCCCACTGAGACTCCTCCCCGGGCCTAGTCCTTGCTGATCTCAAAGCCCATTTGGCACTGTGCAGAGATCCTGCACCTTCCCGTGTGTCCACATGTCTGTACATCCATCTGACGGGGCGTGAGTAGAAGCCAGAAAGGAGATAGAAGGGCCGTGGCCTGTGGCCTGTTTTTTGCCTGCTACATCGTCACTAAAGCCTGGTTCTGTTTGTTTGTTTTCCAGAGAGAAGAGGGAAAACAAAATAATGTTACTTACCCATTGATTAGCTTGATTTAGGATTTTCCAAATGGTTCTAGGTTGCCATTTATGTCCATTTCCCTCAGCTCGGCAGGTAGGAAGTCTGGAGTAGCTCACGCGAGCTGTGTGACTTGGGGCAAGCTGTTTCACCCTTTGGGGCCTCGGATTCGTGAGGTTTAAAGTGGGCAGAATAGGAACTCCCCCCTCAAGAGAGTTGTTGGTGGGAATAAAAAGAAGCTACGGTAGGCGAAATGTCTAAGAGTGCATCTGGTATGTGGAAAACACTGAACATTTAACATGGTAATTGTGATTACTATCATCCTTATGATTGTATTTTGTTAAGTATTAAATTGCTCCCAGTCTTAGCAGGCTTAAACAATAACTCAGGGCACACCCTTTAAATGGAATCTGTATACATCCATAATTATTTCTTTAGGGGAAAACTTTTTCCTTTCTTCCTTCTTCGTCTTTTTTTTTTCTAGACAGGAAAGTTTATGGTCAAAGAGGGGGCACATTTTCGAGCCTTTTGATATGTTAATGAGCTGCTTGTAGAATTAAATTGGTTGAACATATTATTCATTAGTCCGAATTCCCCGATCTTGTTGAGGACTGCCACACTAAGGGGTATAGTTTGTTAGTGACATATCTAACTTCAAGTCCCCGTGGGAGAAAAATAGGGCTCCATGAATGAAAAGCCGGATTAACCTGGACAAAAAGCTAATGAATAGCAGGTCCGCCAGGCTCAGGAAATCAAAATGCATCTAATGAAGTCAAACGCAAAGCCCGGAAGTTCTTCACCTGACTGTTGACCGTGCTTAGCCTTAGCTTTGAGGACGTTCTTAAGATCCTTCTGCTTCCCTTGGTAAAGAGCTGTAGCTGCATGGCCCCAGCCCCTCCGTCTCTCTCCCCCCAACCCACCCCTCCCCCTTCTCCCTGGGCCCGCTCTGCAACCAGCCTCATTGGTTTCCTGCAGGAAGGTTTTCATCCTGTGCACCTTGAGTTGTGCGTTCATTTTGCTCCTTCTTCCCTGGAGAAATCAGCTGGCTTTCTAGGCTTTCTGTCACCTCCTGGCAGCTGGATAGGCACAGAGGTGGTGGTAGCAGGTGGAGTTTGGGGAAGGGGGGAGGTGGAGGGGTGTTACTTCCTTTTGGAAATGAGCCCTGGAGAGGTGTCAGCAGCCTATGGAGTTAGGTTTGGGGTTCAGTTACCCCAGGAGCCTCAAGAGGACGATACATGTGCATTTTCATCTCACCTCTGGGCTGATTTCCACCTGTACCAAATGGCAGCATTGGCGGTGAAGGGGGGTGGGGGAGAAAGCAGGAGCCAGGAGCACCCCATGATCTTCTCGGTCCTACTCTGGTCCCAAGAAACTTCCCTCAGCTCCCCACATTTCTTCCGCTGGCCTGCGTTTGAGCTTGGCCAGTGGAGCGTGGTGGGTAACTTACTTCCTCCTCTGCCTTCTCTTTCCCATGTGGCTGTTTTCTTTTCTCTAGAAAGGCCGTGCCACTTGTTCTGGCTCTTTCCACAGCGGCAGCATCCAGCAGTCCATATGCCTCTGATTTCCAGAGGGTTCCATGGCCTTGCTCCTCAGTTCCTCTCGACTCTGTCCCCGGGGCGATGGATCCACTCTCCCATGTGGCCGATTCCTGCTGGGTTTCCGTTGAAGACAAGTTGAAGGCAGCTGGCCTCCAGGCGCGAGCCGGCCTGGCTTCGTGGGATGGAGGAGTTGGGAGCCCCGTGGGAAACATGACTCACCAGCACACCACTGTGTGTTGTTCCCCATGTCCACAGTGGTAGTGGCCTGTCGAGCACTTGGCGTGGGGGAAAGCTGGCAGAAAAGGTTCAGTGCTGTTGTTACTCGCTCTCTCTCGGTCATGGGCCTGCCATGTGCATGGCCTCCTCTGAGCTTCATATTGCCTGCAGCCTCCTCTGGAGGAGACTTGATTGGCTGAGGCTGCAGTTGGGTGTTGAGGTCCCTTCCAAGATGGCCGCCTCCTGTGTTCTCTTCTGCCCTGCAACACCACACTTCTTACCCTGCAGTCAGCTCCCTTCCCCGCCCCCCAGGATGGGATCCCAAGAAGTCTGTCTATCAAGCCTTCAGAGTCCCAGCAGATCCCTTCCCCGTGTTCTAGCCACTCATTCCCCACCTCCATCATCAGGAATAGCAGAATAGTTCCACAGTGAGCATCTATGATACCATTCACAGAAGGGAGCAGAGCGGTGTGGGTCCAGCTACAGATAACGAGAGGAGCTTCTTAAGAAGGTAAAAATCAGCGGGTCCACCGAACTCAAACGACTGGTGATGAGGAAAACCAAAGGGGGTGGTGAAGGTCGAAGTAAAGGTCACAGCGATGTGGCACGGCGCGATTGGATCCAGGCCCCGTGGGTTCAGAGGCTGTGAGCCAGCTGTTCAAGCAGGAGAGAGGAAGTAGGGTGTATATGGGGTGTAGGCTGGAGGGACCTATCTCAGTCCAGCCTAGGGAGAACTTCCTGGAGGCAGTGGCATTTTAGGCTGAGCTCCAAAAGATGCCAACATGTCACCAGGTGCACCAGGGGAAGGGCTGTGAGCGTCAGGCAGAGAGAAAGGAGTCCTCTCGACAGAGCCATCCCAATAACAGAGGGACTGCCAAGCCTGTGACCATCCTCATCTTTTTACCAAATGAGCGGCGTCAGTGAAACTTTCATATCTTAGGGGCAAGGCAAATGGGTGCTTTAAAAGCCTGGTACCCAATGGGGATACAGTGCAGATTCTCAATCAATCCCATTTAACAGATTGCTAATTAGTTAATTCGTTGATAGTTGATTTGTTTGCTGGCAACGGGCACGCGCAAGACAAAACTAATACCAGCGAGCACTCAGGGCTCATTTAATTCTATTAATAAACATCATGGCGACAATGACCTCATTGTACACAAACAAGGACATGGAGAGCCTCAGCAATTTCCCAGCCCTCGTATCAAGTGGAAAGGCAGGTCCGAAATACCCACAAGTCAGCTCTTGGCTACTATTTCACACCCGCTTGGGGATAAGAAGTTAAACCAGAGCTCATCTTCGGGTGGAAGCCCTTTTAATGAAGAAGAGTTAATATTCATGCAAACTGTAACAGGCCATCTGACTTTTCCCCTCCAAGGCTCAGATAGACCAGAAGGATTACATCAAGCAGTGAAAAACAAAAAGAGAAAGAAAAGGAAGAGAAGGCAAGAAAGAAAGTGAGAGAGAAAATCAAGCTGAAGTTTCTTGCCACATTCCTAGGTGACAGATTCTGTGGGCAGGATATAGTTGTTTTGCATAATCTCATTTAGTTTGGAAATGAATCTTAGCTGTCGGGGCGATTATTACCACGATCCACTTTGCAACCAGTGTTGGGAAAGGCTGAGTGACTTCTCCCAGACTCTCCCAGCACCAGGCACACCAGGCGCAACCGGTCCAGGTCCATCCGTTGGTCCAACTCAGTCTCTCAACTCGAACCCTGCTGTGCGTACAAAGCAAGAAGCGACCATCGAGAAGAAGGCTGCAGAGTCTGGCATTTCAGGTATTTTGAGGACTGATGTCTGTGGAGATCTTTGGCTGGGTCCAGACCCTGCCTGGAGTCTGCTTCATCTTCTGATAAGTCCTTCCCAGCTCCACACAGAGACTGCCCACAGGCCCCACCTCCCCAGACCCCCAATCCTGCAGGCAAGACTCACACCAAGGGGTGGTAGAGCAAGTTCTTATCTTGACACTTCAAAGCCAGCCTCCTGGCCCCTTGACATCTTCCTGCCCTGCTGGTGCTGATGGCCAGGCCTTCAGGATGAAGGATTTGCCTCCTCCCTTTGATCCTCCCTCCTGTGGGCGATTCCTGCCTTTCCAGGCTTGCAGAATGCTGGGCCTCTCTGCCTTTGCTTCCGGGGTTGCTCTACAATGCCCCTAGCTTCAAGTCACTCCTTCAGTCACTTAGTTTTGGGAAACTGTGGTGGGTTCAGGACTAGATCGCAGAAGCTAACAACAGAAAAAGGAGTTCTGCATTTGGTGGTGGTTCCACCTGAAGGGCATTTCTCATCTTGTCGGTTGCCCTGACTGCCCGTACTCCGATCCTAGTGGCCCCTGGCCTGTAGCTCTGAATTGGGGTATTGCGAACCCTTTGATGTTCTCATTATTGCTACGGATTCACATTGAAAACAATGCACTGAAGTCAGGCATCCGTGAGTGGTGCAGGTACTCCTAGCTACTAAGGGTACTGAGATCTGGGGGATTATGGTTCAAAGGCAGTATAAAAACAAACAAACAAAAACCACAAACATCTGTGAGGCTCTGTCTCCCAAACCATCAGCAAAAAGCATGGCTGGAGTGTGGCTCAAGTGGTAGAACACCAGCCAAGCAAGCAAGTTGAGTGAGCCCACAGGAGACCAAGGTGACATCCCGGTACCAAGCAATGCACACACAGTGGGGATTTACAAGTGCAGCATCTGTTCCTGTATCTTAGTGGGAGGGCGGGGGAGACATGAACTGAAGCAAAGAACCTCTTAAGAACATAACCACTGTGTCTCAGAGTAGATCTCCAGCTAGGCAGGCTGTACTAGAGTTTGATCAATCTAAGTTCACATCCTTTTTATGGCCTTTCTTCCTCTTGTAAGGGAATGGCTTAACCAATAGGAGCCTCAGTTTCTCCATCTGTTGGGAGCACAGGCAATGTCCTGGCTTGGGCCGGAGGAGCTCCCACAACGATGATGCTTTGTTCCAGCAGTCCAGGCAGGCAGCGCTGATACCTCACTATGACCCGCCTTGCTTTGGTCACCAGAAGGGCGTCAAATGCCTGCTAGTTCCAAAATAGAGACACGTCCATCTTTCCTTCGTCTCTTGGACCTTGGTGAGTTCTCTTCTCTTTGTTGTGCACGCATGAGGGACAATCAGGATGAAACCTGCCCAAGAGATCCAGGAAAGCCAGCCAGGGAAAGAGAGAGGGGGCCATCGGCCAACACAATTTAGAGGTTCCCCTGCACGAAGATAGTTCACCATCCTGGGTCGTTAACGAGACAGTTGCCTGGGTTGGAGGTTAATTTATGACTTGGAGATTGCTGCCCATGGCATAATTCACCCGGGGAAGGAAGGCCTCCATCAATATATGTTTAAGTAAAAAGGTTCTGCGGGAACCCCACGGGGCCAAGCTGGGAAAGCAGCGGTCCATTGCCAAGGGGGAGGAGGCAGGAAGATGGAGGGGGGGAGCAGGGATTGTGGGAGGGAGGAATCAGGACAGTATGCGTTATACCCATCTACAGTGGGTTGGACCAGAACCAGGCCAGGCCGATGGGTGGGGCTCAACCCATCCACCTGTTGGCTTCCATTTAACCTCATTAATGATTCTTGAAGATGTAGTGTGTTTAAAGTAACGTGGACTTAACATGCTTAGAAAACTTAGCAAACCTGTCCAGGGGGGTCACATCACACAAGACAATGTACACATGATAACGTTAGTCATATGGGTCCTAGTGTCTGTCTATCTATCATTTATCACCTGTGTCTATCTTATCTATTTATCCACCAATGGTACATTGTACATACACATTGTATACAGCTAAGTACATAAAGGCCACTAGTTCAATAGGATTTACATTTGTACTATTTTGACAAACTAATAGGCTTTTCTTTTGGTTTTTGCGTTATAAGACAAGTAGTTGTTATAGAACCCTAGCTGGCCTTGAACTTGTGAATTTTCTGCCTCTGCTTCTTGCATGCATGTATCGCAAAGTGACGCTACCACACCCAGCTACTGGTTAATATGTATGCATGTATGTAATGTATGTGTGTGTAATGTAGTGTATGGATGTGAGTATGTACCAGTCCTAGGACTTGAACTCAGGGCCTTGCACATTTGCTTGGCTTTCTTGCTCAAGGCTGGTCCTCAATCACTTGTACCACAGCTCCTCTTCTAGGTTTTTGTTGGATGGAGGTGAGAGTCTCTTGTTTTTATCTGGCCTGAGTGGCTTGATACCCAGAACCTGAACATTTACACACCTACTCATCCCTCTTGTTGTATAAATGCAGTCATCCTTACGATTCCCAGTTAAATTTGAGTAGTCAATCTTTAATGCTTTTGTTGTTTGTTTTTGCAGTACAAATAGTTTTGCAGAGTTTGAATTCAGGGTCTCCTACTTGCTTGGCTGGCACTCACTTTTTGAACCACCCCTCCAGCCCTGCATTTGGCTGCTTAATTGTAGATGCAGTCTAGTGAACTTTTCTGTCCAGGCTGGCATCAAACCTCAGTCCTCTAGATCCCAACCTCCTGAATAGCTAACCTTATAAGCATGAGTCACAAGTTCCCAGCAATTTGATTAAAAAAAAAATCTAGGCTCTCTCCTCAGAAGTTTCTGCAACTAGAATTCAAAGATAGCTTGTATAACCTTAAATCATAATTTACATCGCAAAGTTCTTCCCTTCTTCCCAATGTACTGTGCTACAGCATCACAGGGTGCTGAGCCGTGAGGAACTTTTTTTCTTTTTCTTTTTTAACTCCATTCCTACTACATGACAAAGATCACAGCCACCGTTTAAATACTTCCTGCCTTACCTCTCGGGTGGGGCATTGAAGATAGGGAAACCATTTTCCCAGAACCCACATTTCACACCCTAGGTTAGCCGGCAGTCAAGGCTTTCCAGGCTGAGCAAACATAAATACAAGATGCTAGTTACCTTGAAATCCAGATGAGTGACGGCTGGAGTTTTAGTACCAGCATAGCCTGTGAAATAGTTGGGATCTACTTACACCTAAATGTGTTTACTGATCCCTCAGTCCCCCTGAGCTGAGTGCCCTGAATTTTATCTTGGCACTGTGGTTGGATCCCACGCTTGAAAGAATAGAAGAGCGGTAATAGCTTCTGGTCGGTCCCATTAATACTTCAAGTGGGGGAAATCTGGATGGTCACCGCAGGGAACCCGGGAACCCAAGTTCCTTGATCAGGCATGATGCGAGAGCTGACCTGCCCTGAATCCCATACACAGGTCCCCAAACAGCGCCAAGGTTCTGACCCCAGGGTCTTCGCCCTTTACCTCTAATCTCTTCCAAATCCTCAGGGAAAGGGAAGGTTCTGTCTATGGCTTTGATCCGACCCAGCTTCCACCCAGTAAGCCAGGAGACACACAGCATTTCCCTAATAGACTCCCCTGCGGGGGTCACTTAAGAACTAAGAAAACTCAAAGGGAATTAGGTGAGAATTAAGGCCCTCTCCCCTCAACAAACAAGGCTGTGCAAAACCTTTGCAAATAACCTGCTCCTAGGAGCCTCCGTGTGGGGTCTGGAAAACAAAGGAGGCCAACTTCAGTCACCCCAACGTCCCTTTTGGGGCAGCAGACTGGTAGCATGCCAGCCTCTTGCCAGTGCCAGCCTTGGACCCTCCTTCCCATTGGCAGCCTGGCCTCAGCATCTCAGGCTGACACAATAGACAGCAGACAAATCCCATTACAGCCCACTCTACCAGTCTCCAGTTTGCGACTTCAAATAGGCATTCTCTGCTAATCTCTCTGGGCCTGGCTTCTCCTATTAGCAGCTAGAGACAAGGATATTTCCATGTAAGAAAGCTCTCTCAGCTCCTCTGATAGAGAGCTTTGCATTAACAAAGCTCAAAGCGGATTGTGTGTGTGTGTGTGTGTTAATGGGCCAGTAAACCAGCTGAGTATTGTGTTCTTCTGCGTCTCTTCCTCTCCTCATCTCCTCTTCCAACACTCAAGACAGATGCCACGTCTTGCTTGCCCCCAAAGCTCTCTCTGGGTCCAATCATTCATTTTCTTCTCGGTTCAAGTCAGTCTTTCTTCTAGACTGGAGGGCCCCAAACATTTTCAGTTCCTGGTGGTGCTAGTCTTTTAGTAATTGCTTCCACGAATTCCCAACCATTCTATTTATAAAGCCATTAACTTTAAAAAAAAGTACTAAATACTTATGCACTAACAAGTTAGTACTGTTTGAACAACAATGCACAGATTTAAAAAATTATAATACTATAACAAAGCTGGATCACACACTAATGGAGCATCTGTGTCTTGCACATCAGTTTCCAAATATTGGAATCAGCGTGGTTACCATCACTTAAATTTCTCATTCTGCATTGCTCTCCATTGAAAACCAGCTCTTATTTGACAATACTGAGACTTGAACTCAGGGCCTCACACTGGCTAGGCAGGGGCTCCACTACAGAGATACTTGCTTTTGAACACAGACAATGTCAAAAACCAGCTCAACCAGCTCATCGAGGCGTGGAATTACCTTAGTGGGAGGAGTGAAGAGGTAGCAGGAAGCAAGCTCATCCCCCTCTACTGCTCCTGCTCCATGCAACGCACATCCCTGAGCCACACACACACACACACACACACACACACACACACACACACGCAGCAACTAGCCAAAGAATCTGAAAGGTTCAGAGGACTGGCTAGAGGCCTCAGCCTTCTGTCGATCCTGATACTGGGCATCAGAATGGGCCTCAATGAAGAAAAACACCCGTGAGTGCAGACAGGAAAGGGAAAAGAAGGATGGAAGGAAGGAAAAGAGAAAGGAACAGAAACAAGAAAGAAAGAGAGAGAAGCAGGAAAGAAGAGAGAGCAGAGAAAGGAGAAAGTGGGAGAGAGAAAGAGAAGAGAGAAGAAAGGCAGGAGGAAGGAGGAAGAGAGGACACATCAAGAAAAATTCTTACCCACTGGAGAGCTGGGATGAGGCGATGGGTCAGTCTGGTTGACTGTAACTGCTCTAGCTTGGCTGAACCCCATGAGGGAAGCCATCTGCCCCCCTCTTCCCCCTTGGTGAGGCTGAGAAGATGGGGTAACAGCTATTTATACTCCTTCCAGGTTCCCCCAAGGGCTGCGGTGACCCAGGATGCAGGCCTGTTGGTCTTTCCTGCCCTGTGTTAATGATGGTGACCCGCTGCCTTTCTGATCATCGCTATGGCGACAGAGGCCACAGCGTGAAATCTCATTGGCCATCCCTAAATGATGACAAAGTGGTGGTCTGCTCTATCATTTCCCAAAGAGAGAGTGAAGAAGAGGGAGGAGAGAGGAGAGCAGACAGAGAAAGTTAGCTACCAAAAGGGCGTCCTTAAATCTGAGTATGAGTTGAGCAAAATAAATATGAATAGGAAGTTCTTGGCATCTACCCCAAATAGTTCATGCATGAGAATAACCAGAAACAACAGGGGTAAAAAATGCTTCGAGAAGTAAACGAGAGAGGAGAATACCACCCAGGCTTCACATTGGCCTCTAGGTAGCACTCAAGCCATCAGGAGAATGTTGCATAGGATTTAAAAACCAAATTGTTACTCAGCCCAGAGCCCACAGAATCAAGCCAGAAAATAGACCCTGAACCTCAGCAATTGGGCTATCGCTCAAACAGCAGATTCAAATAAGAGCCAGCATCGCATACATAATACTCAAAACATCTATGGTGTAATACAAACCTAACTGATAGGAACTGGGGAAATCTCAGCTCAAATGAGAGAACTCTATTGGAAGAGGGCAACAGTAAAGTGACAGAAAGGCTGGGCGTGGGGGGTCCAACAAGAATCTTTAAGCAGTGACCACATGAATGAAAAGACCAGGTAGAGGGGGGGGGTGGATAGAAGAATTATAAAAAGGAACAGAGCGGGGGGGTGGAGGAGGGAGGGGAAAGCGCAAGTAATATATCAGACTTAAATTCTACCCTGCAAATAATTACATTAAGTGTAAACGGTCAAAACATACCAATTAAAAAGACAGAGACTTGGCTTTTCATCTAGGTTAAAAAGATGGGCCAAGATATATCACACAAACACACCAAGGATATAGGAGTAACTATATTCCTGTGAAGGAGCAGACACTAATAAATGCCGTAAATCTATTGTTCAAAAGTGTTTACTTGGGGGAGGAGGGATGTCAGTGCATCTACTTTTCATGGCGCCCGATAAAATTAAGTACCCAATAAAATTAAGTAAATAAGTCTGTGTTTCCCCACCCAAGCTAACAAACTTGTGAACTACTGTGAGTTCAATGAACTCTTCCAGTTCTTTGTCCAACAGCTTGAGAACCAAGTCTGTACTCATTGCTTGTCTCTTAGCCCCCAGTTAGCTTACCTTCCTGGAGAAAGGATGAACAATAGCTACTGTGAAAGAAAGAGTAGGTGTCTGGGCTTTGTTGTAGGACAGTGGTAGCAGGATCTTTCCAGAGCAATTCCAACCTCATCTCCATCCTCTCCCCACTCCGACTTGCTCCACGCCAAGCTCCACTGTTACCTCCGTGTTCTCAAGGATGCTAGGCATGCTTCCTTCCAGTGGTCTTGGCCAGCCCTCTATTCTCCGCCATGAGCAACTTTTCCCCCACCTCAAACCGCTCCTGACTATTTCTTCGACTTCTTAAAGGTTCTTCAACTTGGCTTGGCACTAGTGGCTCATGCCTATCATCCTAGCTACACAGGAGGCTGAGATCTGACAATCACAGTTCAAAGCCAGCCCACGTAGGAAAGCCCTGTGAGACTCTTTACCTCCAATTATCCACCAGAAAACAAGAACTGGACCTGTGGCTCAAAGTGATAGAGCACTAGCCTTGAGCAGAAAAGCTCAGGGGCAGTGGCCCGGGCCCTGAGTTCAAGCCCCACAACTGACGAAAATAAAAAAAATTCTTCAGCTTAAAGCTCACTTGTTAATGGAGTTTTTGCTTGATTCCCTTATATAAGATTGCCACCTGCTCCCACCCAATAAATCCACATGAACACTCTGCGATTTAATTTTTCTCCATAGCGCTTAATACTGTGTAATAAAAAAAAAACAACTTGTTGCTTGTTTATTTGGTAAGGCTCTCTTGCCCTCACTTATGTATTTTCAAATTCTGGGTTTTCGAATTCTGGCTGAGTTTGCAGATTCTCCCTTGTTTAGCTATGCATGGTGGTAATTTTATTACTTGGAACCTTGAGGCAGAGCTACATAGGAAGATCCTGTCCTAAAAACTAACGATAACTGAGTGCTGATGGCTCACACCTATAATTCTAGCTACTCAGGAGGCTGCAATCTGAGGATTGTGGTTCAAAGCCAGCCCGGGAGACTCAACTCCAATGAACTCCTCAGAAAAGGCCAGAAGGCGAGCTGTGACTCAAGTGGTAGAGCCTTGAGCCACAGAAGCTCAGGGACAGCACCCAGGCTCTGAGTTCAAGACCCAGGACCACCAGTACATGCTCGTGCACGCGTGTGCATACACACACACACACACACACACACACACACACAACTAACAAAAGTAAAACTTCCTTTGAAGTCTTGCCTTGCTCGGTGATATGGCCCCTGCTTTTAGAATGGTACATAATGCTACAGAATGGTGCTCAATAAATAGATCCATAAAATTGTGGCTCTGAGAGGCTTAGTAACTTGATCAAGGCCACACAGCTAAGAACAGGCAGACCTGGAAAAAAAATACCATCTTCTTGCCTGGCACCAAATGGCTAGGCTTTCTCTACTTCTTCTCCTTTCTCTCCACCTCTGAAATTGGGGCTTCAGTTCCCTATTTGTGTAAAGATATTAGGAATACTTCTTGTAAATCTTATGCGTATTTTTCTTTAAAAAAAATCCCATGAACATAAAGTGCTCAGCACAGTGCCTGGCAGAGACTAAGCACCCAGTACTCATTCATGGTGATTGAGGCTGACAGAGAGCTTTCATCCTGTACCTAGCTTTTTCCAAGTCCTTAACTTGCAGGAAGCTCATCAGGAGGGTATCTATGACCCCGAGCCCTACCTTTTAATATTTAATGAATTCTTGAGGGTCTTAGAAAGCAACATGAGAAATATCCTGTAAAAAAATATCTATTAGCCTTAATAACATACCACCCAAGGGCTGGTCCATTACCAGCAATTAAAGTTTCCAAACAAGTCAAACAAGCCCCCTCTTCACCTGCCTCCTCTCGTGGTTATGGATGTACGCAATATTTTTCCTGGATCTCGGCCTGTCCTCCCTCTCAGATCCAACCAATAGTTTCCACACACTAACAAGGTGTTTATGTCCCCCGACTCACCCACCACAGGGGTGTAAACACCCAGACACTCCAAGGTGAGGACCCTCTTGTTAGGGACTGTCTCAAACTTCCAAACTCCTTGTGGCCAAAGAGAGGTGACATAGGATGGGAGAGACTACTCCTTTCCTTTCTTTGTGGAAGAAAAGAATTCACCTTGTGCCATGGTGAGCCCTAAATACCAAGGCCTGTGCTAGACACCTACCCTTTGTCCCTTGCACCAACATTGCAGTAAGAAGAGTGTTCGTGTCTCAGAGAAGTGACTTCATTTGGAGAAGATCACACAGTGAGCCAAGTGTACATGTGCATGTGTGTGCGTGTGTGTGTGTGTGAGTATACGTGTGTGTACATATGCACACTTGTGTATGTTGGTACAGTCCAGTCTTGGCTCTTGACGCCACTGAATCCAAACATACTTAAGACTGCACAACTGTCAGCAGGAAGAAATAGACTATGGAGCTCAAGAAACTTAACGTAAGCAACACAGGTTGTTTGTGTCATTGTTGCGTCGTTGATCACAACTTATCCCTCAATCTTGGCACGGACAATAGACCCAACCATTGGTCATAACAGATAACGGCCACTGTGTTCAATTGCTATTTGTTCAGAAAATGACTACGGAGGGGAGCAAAACAGATCTCCAATTCATGACCTCCTTTACCATTCAGGGAAACCGTTTAGTTACCGGGCCTGGCTCCTGAGAACAGGGGATCCTGGAAGCTAAGTCAACTGTTTTGAGTTCGAGTTCACAGACATGGATGCAGAAGAGCAAAGCCTTTGGTGATGCTTGAAGACCCAGCGCCCACCTTCGCGCACCCTGGGGATCGTTGCGGGCACCTGAGCAGGCCCGCAGGGAGGTGGTTTTGCAGGATGGAGTTGGGTTTCTGAAGGGGGAAGTCACAGAGTGACTGCAGAATGATGGGGAGAGACGTGGTGGGTGTGGAGCTAGATCTGCAAGGAGGAGGACGAGCTCTTCAGTGGACAGACGAGGGGCGCATGCCTGTGGGGTGTGAGGAGGTCTGCTCTGTGTGACAGACACACTGGCACGTCCCCAGTGCGTCGATGGTGTCTGATACATGGTAGGCATGCACTAAAGGCTTGAGTCCCCTGTATGACTTCGTCTTCTCAGCATGGTGGTAGAATACCTAACGGAGGAAGGGCTTATTTAGCTCATAGTTCAGGGTTTCAGGCGATGGGTCTTTGGGCTCCAGACACTTGTGCAGGACATCATGGCCGCTAGAGGATATGGCAGAGGAGAACTAGTCACCTCATGACAGACAGGAAGTGGTAACAGAGAAACAGGAAGAGGTGGGGATAGAAAAGCCTCAGGGGCCGCCTCCCGTGACTGCCTTTCTCCTTTACCTCTGAAAGTGTCTAGAAGGGGCCAAAGCAGTGCCACCAGCAGGGAACTGAGGCTTTCACACTGGAGGCCCATGGGGACATTTCAATGTAAACAGCACTGACACAACATGGCAGGAACTCCTCAGGCTGCCTTTGTGAGCCAGAGAACAAACAGATGAAGGAAGATGCGTGTAGCAGCGGTCAGGGGAGAGCTTGGGAAAGACGGCAGTTTGTAAGAATGGTCACCTCAGAGCCGAGCTAGGTACCCAGAGGCATCTGAATCTCCACACTGGCATCTTTCTGGAAAAACAAAACAAAAACCTAATGAGCTGGATGAAAGCTGAACAGACACGCCCAGGTGTCTGCCCACTCTGAAGAACCAGGATTTGAGAATCATCTAGCTGTGTCAGATGCTCTCAAGTTGAGCGGTGCGTCTCCCGGCTGGCCGGCCGGCATCTGTCTTTCTGTTTGGGAGACGGCAGAGATGAATGGAACTCGGGAGGGGATGGATGTGAGGGATCATCACACTTGCTGAGCAACTGGGGCGCGGCCGCCGAGACCCAAGACTGGAATGCGATCTGTTAAATCCCGTTGCGTTTTCCAGATTAGAAAGAAGATCTCATTCTCTTAGGAGAATTTGTTTTTCTTAAGTTTACCCTTTCTCTCCAAAACTCTGTAATGGTCGTAATAAAAGGGGGTGGGGTGGGGTGGGGGTCTCTCCCCCTTCTCTCTTTCCCTCCCTCCCCCCTCTCTCTAATAAGGGAATTTTATAACATCCTTTAAAAGTCTGATCTAGTAATTGGGTCACTGGTCTTGGAACCATTTCCTAGGAAAAGCAGTTGTTTTCACGCTGGTCTTGGGTGCCGGGTTGTCTCTTGGCGACAGTAGGATGATGTCAAAACCTAGAAATGTAGTTGATGTGGTTCAAGTTCTTGCCCATCATCCTGAGCCTCCTGTCTCGGGCTCCTGATCCTTTTGTACCTGTGGCTCTTGAGCGTCCGACCCCCAGCCCACCAAAAATCCCTGGCAGCCTTCCGTGTGTCATTCCTTCGGCGATCATGTCTCTGTCAAGTGGGCACCACACGGGGGTTCAGTAGACAAAGGGCAGAGCCGAGAACCTTGAACTCCAAGCTCCTCCAAGCACCGGCGGTACCACGAAGGAGACCCAGCACCTTGGCATGATGTTGGCGAGTGAGTGCTGATCTCACGGTCCTCCTGTTCCTGCGTCTTCAAGGCCTGCTCCCCGCAGCGGTCCACAGCGTGCCCAGCAGAAGCCATTTGGGTTCCTCGGTGTTCATCTCTTTAAACTCCTGGAAGGCAAGGAGTGTATCTTATTCTCACATACGAGGTGGGTTTGGCGCTCAGACGTTGAGTGTAGAATTTGTGAGGGGGAATCAAGCTGTCCAGGGCAGGTCACTCGTTCTAACTGACTGCCCCCGGGGGGTCAACTGGGATTTGGAGAAGGTTCAAAGGAGGAGAAGGGAGAAATGGCTCCCCTCCCCTCTCCCCTCTCCCCTCCTCTCTCCCCTCTCCCCTCCTCTTCCCTCCTCTCTCCTCTCCCTTTCCCTCTCCCCTCCCTTCCTCTCCCCTGGTCTCCTCTCTCCTCTCTTCTCTTCCCTCCCAGCTTCTCTCCCCTTCCCTCTACTCCTCTTCCCTTTTCTCCACTCTGCTCTCTTTTCCTTTCCCTTTGTTTTTTTTCTCCCTTCCATCTCTCCTTCTTCACAAAAAGCACAAAACAGCAACACAATGCATGCCAGCCAAAAGCTCATTCATGCACTTGACCTTCCAAAGGAAAATTAATTCCAACTTCACACCTACCGGCTGTGTTATTCGGCTTTGTCAAAAAGCGTTGGCATCATTAGCAAGGAGATGACAGGGCTGGAGGGGACAAAGAGTCTGCCACCTCCCCACGCTGGGCTGAGTGAGCCGAGCTGGCAGAAAGCGCGCCCAGGCACCCCCTCCCCACCCCCCCGCCTCGCCCTGTCAGCTCTTCCCTGAGGACCAGGCTTGCTTTGGTCCGCTCTGCAGTCTGTTATCACTGCGAGCTGGCCTGGTGATTCCTCCCAGAGTGGGGCCCGAAGAGGGACAGCGGCGGACCGACGGCCTTCCTGGATCTCCGCTGGAGGGCTGTGGGCCTTGCATGTGTTCGGAGCTGTGTGTTGCGGGAGTATGTGAGGATATAGATGCCTGGTTATTTATCTTTTCACCATCTGGGGCATCTGGGTGTCTTAATCAGGCCTCGGTTTACATGTAGGCCATCAGCACTGGCCATGGAAACATGTGTGTGTGTGTGTGTGTGTGTGTGAGTGTTTGTGCATTCATAGGAACAATGTGACCACCTATAGCATAGAACAAATTGAGGTAGTTCCGTTAGGTAGCAGGGAGGGAGGAAAGTAGAGAGAGGGTGGAAAAGGCCGCTTCTGACCTTGGAGAAGTTTCCTCCCATCTGCCAACCCTGTATCTTTGGCAGTAGATCCACGTGGTTCTGGGTTGAGATGGATTCTGAGAACACGTCCACGTTTAGTAAGAAGAGGCTTTGCTTGATTGTTGATGTCTGCCACAGATGTAGACTGTGGGAGTGGATTAGTTATGTCTGCCGCAGATGTAGGATGCGGGAGTTGTGTCAGGCACGCCATTTATTTGCCAGGGCTGGAACATCAACTCCACTCGTGTGTGCCCGTGGCCCTGAGTTCAAGACCCTCATTTTGTCACAGGGGAAGCTCTCTACAGGAAGTTCGCCAACTCTGTTCACCAGTGGAGTGGTGGTGTCTGGTAGAATTCAAGGTCAAGGATTGATGCCAGGGGAAAGAAGGCCCACACGGGAAACCCACAGGGAAGAGAGATCTCTCTCTCTCTGCCCCTCACTCGCGCTCCATACTTCCTAGAGTCTGACTGGCCTCCTCTGATGCACCAGTCATACATTCTGGGTGTTTGGGAGGGGTGGTGCCTGAAAGCCACTCAGGTGGCTGGCAGCAAGTGCTCGGTATATCTTGGCAGGGACTTGGGCCCAGAATGGACTAGCTCCGATTCAAGCTACCAGGGCCATGCTGGGTCTGAGACTTCTTACAGAGTATTGCTGTGGATGGTAGGAGTTGGCTAGCAGTTGTGTGCCAGGTAGACTACCCTAAAGCCATTGAAGTTCCTGCATGTCCTCTGATTTGCAGAGTAAGCTAAGTTACGATGAATGTGGGAGAGTAGAGGCTCCAAACCCCAAACGAATAGTAACCCAGTGAGAAAAGGAGACAGAAAGATAGACAGGAGCGGAGCATGGTAGCTCACACCGGGAATCCCAGCTACTCAGGAGGCCGAGATCTGAGAGCATCAGGGTTTGAGGTCAGCCCTGTCCAAAGGTTGCAAGGCCTCATCTCCATCAATAAGCAAGTGTGGAGGATTCCCAGGAACTCTGAAACAGAAGAGAAGTAAGTCTTCCAGCTTGGTGGGTGAGACACCTTTCTCTATCTCCTTTGTGATGAGCTGGATTCTCTCTTTCCAGCCCATGGATATTTGTATTGAACATGGAAAGCTGAGACTCACCCCTCCTGGGCACCGGGGCACATCCAGCTCCCCCTTTGCATTAAGCACAGATCCTGACCTGGGTGACTATGTGGAGCCGAGCCTCAGTGGCCCTCAGATAGGAAGGGGAGGGGAGGGTCAGTGCAGGGGGGGGAGGGACTCGGGGACTGAGGACTTGCTCCCTCCACGCCCCACCCCTTTGTCAGCTGGCTCTCAGGCTGGCCTGGGAGGGAGGGGCAGGGCTGAGGGAGGGGAGGGCAGGGGAGAGGAGGGGAATCGGAGCCTGTTTTTATTTGCGGCGGCCTCGGGTTTGGTTTTCACGACATCGGCTTCCCTGGGAGCGCAGGGGCCTCTCAGGTGGACGGCGAGGAAGCCCAGATCAGGCCTGGCTTATATTCTCAGAACTTCCTCATGTTACGGCTCCGGGTCCCGCTGCACAGACAGCTCCATTGTGTCAAAGCCTCCCCAGAATCCGGGCAGACCCTCCGACCCTCCTGACTCCCCCCGCCGCCGCCCCCCACCCCCAACACCAAGCACACCAGCCCAGAATTCCCCAAAGCGAGTGACCCTCCGCGCAGGAAACACCCACCCAGGCGGCCAAGAACAGCTCCCCTTCATCTCCCCAACGCCCGCCCCGCAGAGCCATAAAGCACTTGATTTAGGATATTAAATGCCGCCGATGACGAGGGTGTCATGTAAGATTTGCTTTGCAACTTCTTTCTTCTCACATTGTCATTAAAAATGATTTATGGATGCGCCCTGGACCCAGATGCAGCCTGATTAGAATAGAAAGTTGGGGGAGGCCTCGGGGCCCATGGTGGTGGTTGGGGGGGGGGGAGAATCGAGTTTCCAGGGCAGCCCCTGGCTCCGTGATGGGAGCGTTGTGTTCCATTCTGTCTGGAAGGGACAGAAGGGCACGTGCCCGGCTCAGAGGCAAACAGAGAGGCCTTGTGGGATGTGGCAGGGCCCAGGGCAGTGGGCTGAAGCTCTCTCCTGCCTGCAGACTTTGCTCCACACCAGCCTGCCCTGTCTCAGACAAAACATGGAAGCCGTGCTGTCAGTTTAAAACACACTCTTTTACGGAAAAGTTTCGTCTGTCCTTGACACTGATTTCCTGCCTGGACCTGGGGAGAGCAAAAATCTTCAGAGTCCAGGGGTGTTGGGGTCATTCACTAGGATTTGTGCCAGGGCAGCCAGGCTTGAGAGCAAACCCATGTGACCCACTCTCCCGTGGGCCAACATGTCTATGATGCTCTTTCCCCATATCAAACCTCCAAGCCGGTCCCACCTTGAGTCTAACTTTAATCCTTTGACATTACCCATTCTCCACCATTTTGCATGAAGAAAGAGGGTGGTGGCATGCACCCACTCACGTCCTGCCCCTAGCTGTGGGTGAGCCGTGCTGTCTGGGCACATGGTGCGAGGCCATGCTCTGTGCATGGATTTGTACACGCAGGAGGGAATCTGGGGCATTGGGTTTAGGCCTCTCTCTTTTTCTTTCTCTTTTTTTTTTTGCCATTCTATCTTGAACTTGCCTACTCAGGAAAACAGGAATGATGAACGAGAAAGGGTGGGTCTCACGTAAAACTTGTCGTTATTTATTTAAGGAAGGAAAGAAAGAAGGGAAGAGGAGAGGGATACAGGAATGAAGGGAGGAAAGAAAGGGAGGGAGAGGGAGAAGAAAGGAAGGTAGACAAGGTGGACAAGGTAGAGAAAGAGGGAGGAAGGAGAAGGAAGGAAGGAAGGAAGAAAGGAAGGAAGGGAGGGAGGGAGGGAGGGAGGAAGGAAGGAAGGAAGGAAAAAAGGAAGGGAGGGAGGGAGGGAGGAAGGGATGAAAGAAGGAAGGAAGGAAGGAAGGAAAGAAGGAAGGGAGGGAGGGAGGAAAGGAGGAAGGAAGGAAGGAAGGAAGGAAGGAAGGAAGGAAGGAAGGAAGGAAGGAAGGAAGGAAGGGAGGAGGTGAATCAGAACCTCACATCTGCTAAGCAAGTACTCTACTGTCTGGCCCCCTTTACCTTAGTTATGTTGTAGATCGATTCTTGCTTTCTTTTTTCTTTTTCTTTCTTTCTTTTTTTTTGCCAGTTGTGGTGCTTGAACTCTGGGCCTGGGCACTGTCCCTCAGCTCTTCAGCTCAAGGCAAGCACTATATTACTGGATAGCACCACTTCCAGTTTTCTGGTGATTTATTGGAGAGAAGAGTTTCATGGACTTTCCTGCCCAAGCTGGCTTTGAATTGCGATCCTCAGATCTCAGCCTCCTGAGCAGCTAGGATGACAGGCGTGAGCCACGGGCGCCTGGCCTCGGATCTTGCTTTCTGCCTAGCCCTCCTGACCTGTGACCCTCCTGTATATACTTTCTGCTTTATCTGGAATGACAGGTGTGGGCCACTCTGTCTGGCTAGTTCTGTTGAGATACGTACAGTCTGGTAATTTTTTTGTTGCTGTTGTTCAGGCTGGCCTCAAACCACGATCCTTCTGATCTCAGCCTCCTGAGTAGCTAGCATCACAAGTAAGAGCCACCACACACAACATACCTGTTTTTCATTTGCCACACTTCGGTCGTAACCGGCTGGCTTATGCAGATATAGCTCTCTGGCTTCTCTGCCTGGTGACCTGGCGGCACTGATCACTGGCACCAAGCTGCAGCCTTCCTTCTGAAAGACTCTGCCCATTTGCCCCCCCACCCCCACCCCAGCCCCCAGGTCTCCATCCCTGGCCCTGGCCTACTTCACTCACTCGGACTAGAGTGTGTAGGATGCAGGCGGGGAGGTTGATTGGATGAAAACAGCCATTCCTCACTTGTCCTGAGAGCTGGCGCCATCAGCAGAAGCACTGGAAAGGCCCCCCTCCCCCCAGAGATGAGGGAGGCCTTACGCAGACCTGGGATCAGGCAGGCTGGCAGCAGTGGGATTGAGTGACCCGGGGAAGGGTTTGTTTAAAGCGTTCTGGGAGGGGGAGCGGGAGGGGGTGTGGAGGAGAAGCTGCAGAGCCCTGGCAAGGGAGGCCCCCACTGGTAGGGGCCGAGCAGGCCAGCTGCTTTCTCCTGTTTCATGTCGGAGCCACCGAGGCCCCCACCGGCCCCCTCAGGATCATCCCTCTCGGCTGTCTGGAGGGCAGGCGGGAAGCTCTGGTGTGCAGCCTACAGATTGTGTTGGAGTCTTGCTGTTCCCTTTGTGATTTCCACCAAGCAGGTGGGGCAAGGAAGGACGGAGGGAGGGAAGGTAGAAGGCCGCACCCATGAGAATCAGTCAGCGCGGGCTGCGGGGGGATGCGGTAACAAACAGGCCCGGGATCCCAGGGGTACAGTTTCACCGTTCGCATGGCAGGCTTGGGCCGGCACCGCTGAGCCACCCATCGAAGGCACTCAGGTTCCGAAGGACCAAGGATCAGGCTCCACACTCAGGATTGAGCCTCCATCCCGAGAGTTCTGGCAGGCTTCCCAGGAGTCACCCCAGGGCCTGGCCACTTCTGGCACATCCCTGCCACCCTGAAATCATTCACATGTCCGGAGAACCCGAGAACATAGACATTCCTGAGTGTCTGTCACCTTAGGAGAGGTTGTTGGTCTTACAATTGCCACCTTACGAACACAAAGACTACTGGAAGAGGACTTTGCTGACCACAGCCAGCCCAGTTCCATCCTTTGCCAAGGGCCGCGTTCTTTGGTCTTCTCCTCAGCTTACAATCATGTTCAGACCTCTTCTGCCTCTACCTCCCCAGCTCCAGGGAGCATCCTGTTTGAAAAAAATGTCCTTCCTCTTACCACACTGCCTTCGGAGTTTGTATGTGTTCATCTCCTGTCTGCGTTCATCCTCTCCCGCTCAGGTGGATGTGGGGCCTCTGAGCAGGCCCCTGAGTTCACCCGTGTTCCCGCTCAGCCAACACGCACAGGTGAACACGTCCATGTCTTTCTTCTCCTGGGGTACCTGTGCGCAGCCAGTACTTAACTGTCTTACAGGCTCAGCTCACTCCCGTTTTGCAGTGGACATGGCAGCCCAAAGCAGTCAAAACAGCCTTCAGGAAGCCAGAACTAGAAAACTCAATACTTCAGGCTTTCCAAGAATGCCTCACTTCCCTTGGGTGGCGAGGCAGACACCTGCGGTGTGACATGGGGGCCCCAGCCAGTGCTCCTGCCCTCACATCGCTGGCCGAGGTGTTTAGGGATTCCGTGCATACAGTGATTAAGTATTTCATATTTGATGTATAGGTCGCCATCAGAGAACTGACACCTGCCCATGCTCTGGAATCTCCACGTCTAGCTTCCAGAAATACATGCCCGCTGTTTGTGACATTTGGAAACACACGCACACGCTCCTACCGAGGACATTTGAGAAGTTGTGTGTGACGGGCGGCTCCTTCCACACGTCCTAGACACGGAGCGGAAGGAGTCATCCGTGTCCCGCAACGCCCGCACCACCCCACCAGAAGCTCACCCCACACTTCCACCGCTCCGATCCTCCCACGGAGAGGATTAGCTAAGATCTCAGAGAAACAAAGGGTAGTGATAGCACGAAAGAGAAGGAAGGGGAAGAGGAAGATCAGAAGAGGAAGAGAAGAGGAAGATGAGGAAGGAGGCGGAGGGAGAAAAAGGGGGAGGGGGAAGGGAGAGGAGAAAGGAAGAGGAAGGAGGAGAAGGGAAGAGAAAGAAGGAGAAAGGAGGAAGAAGAAAGAGAAGGGGGAGGAGAAGGAAGGGGGAGGGGGAGGAGGGGAGGAGAAAGGAGAAGAAAGAGGAGGAGGGAGGAAGGGGAAGTGGGGGAAAGAAGAAGGAGGAAGAAGAGAAACAGGAAGAGGAGGAGTAGAAGGAGAAAGGAGGAAGAAGAAAGAGAAGGGGGAGGAAAAGGAAGGGAGAGGAGGAGGGAGGGCAAAGGGGGGGAGGAGGAAGGAGGGGGAGGAAGGAAGAGAAGGAGGAGGAAGAAGTGGGAGGAGGAGGGAGGAAGGGGAGGGAGGAAGAGGAAGGAGGAGGAAGGAGTATTTGGGGCCCCCGGGGTTGGGCTTTGCCTGTTCCTTCCTTAGCTGCCCCCCCACCTCACTCCCACCCCATGTCACCCCCATCTGACTTTCCAGACCTCCACACATGGCCGGAACCCAATAAGGAACCCTGGCATTTCCTCCCCACAAGGCCTTTCCTAAGGCGCCCCCTGCCCCACCGAGGGTCCTCCACGGAGGGGGGGGCCCACAGCCTTTGTACCCGGAGGCCCAGCGCCCCCAGTGGTGGTTCTAGACACACAAAGCACTTTGGTGGTTGGAAATGGCTCCAAGTTCCAGCCTCAAGGCCAAAGGCCAGGTGCACAACTCCCCGGGGGGGGCGGGGAGGGGGTTTTGGTGGAAAAGCACCCCCATTTCCCAGGCTGTAAGTGGAATGCCCAGCCCTCCCGGGGATACAGAACCATGGAGAAGCTCCATGAACTCATCCAGCTCCACACAGTAAACTCAACTGTGGTGGGCCAGCCTGGAAGAGGCCCAGGACGGGGGTTCAAAGGCACGCCAGCACATCTGACCGTCACGCACATTTGGGCTGGGCTGAGCGGCTCCGATAGCTAGGGCCTGGCGGAGGCTCACCAAATGTACCGTGTGTGGACCATCCGGGTTCAAGTCCAGTGGAGCTTTAAAAAAAAGAGGGAGGGAGCGGAGGGAGGGAGGGGTCCACATCTTAGACGAAGACTTCCAAGACACACTGAGAGTCAAAAGTATTTCCACATTTCTGTTCCATAAACCAGATGGCAAGACATGTTACCAAAAAAAAAAGAAAGAAAAGAAAAAGAGAAAGAGAAAGAAAGGGGAAAAAAATCAAACCTATTACGAGAAGACAGAAGAAACACATTTAAATGGTTGTTTTCATCTACATGTAGCATGACATTGATGAAAATGGGAATTAGAGTCGCTCAAAGGAGGATCTTTCACCAAGAGATGTCTTTGGTTACACGGTTCAACGTTCTTATTTTGGTCCAACACGAGAAGGGGGGGAAAAAATCCGTGTGACAAGACAGTGTCTCCATTGGTCTTTGAAAAACAACATCTCCACCAGAGACTGTCAAACGGCCTCCTCTCCTCTCGGCCTTTAAAAGAAACATATTAATTGGCACGGCACGTCATGTTCCCGCATTCCGCCTGCCATCTACCATCGCCGCCTGGGAGGCCAGTGAGTGTGAGCCGGGCTGTCATGTCCCATACACTCTTTTGTCCGGGGCGGTACATGTTTCTGGATGTGTTAGAGACATTTAGTGGTTTCTCCTAGGCAGAGTTAGTCAGTCCTCCCCGCCCCCCCCCAAACACACATGTGCTAGCTCCAATTCTAACCAGCCTTCTGCGCCATTCAAAGATGTCTCTGCAGCTCTGGGGTGGTGTGCAAGTCTTCCCCCAGCCCCCTCCCTCACCTTCACCCCTCCCCCAACCTCCACACCCCCACGAATGTCGTTAATGTCCATCCCTTTCCTTCAACTCCCCCTCTCCTCTCCTCTTCACATTCTGGGACCAACTCTCTGGAGAAATTCACTCCTGGGGTGGGGTGGGGGGGCATTCAGGGGGTGTTCAGCAAGCCCTGCTTGCCTGCCACGAGGGGGTGTGTTTTTCATTTGAAAAGAGACCACATCTGGGACTCACTTAGCTTGATTTGCAAGTCCTGTGTCCCTGATGCAAAGACACAAAACAAAAATTGTGAAAATAAGCCTGATTCTTTTGTCCTGCCTCCTCCTCCTCCTCCCTCCTCCTCCTCCTCCTCCTCCTCCTCCGCTGCCTCCTCTTCCTTCTTTCAATGTGGAGTGGATTGATTGTACTTCCATTGGATTTAGCTTGCAAGGAAAAGAAGAAGCAAGGAAGAGAGAACAAAGGGTACCCACATGACTTGGCTTCCAGGAGACTACCTCTCCATGTTGTCGGATGGCTGCACCCACCCGGCCTGACTGAACGATTCCACTTTCGCTGGGATGGAGGAGAGGCCAGGGTAGCATCTCCCTTTCAATCGCCGTTTCTGTGCGTTTCCTGCCCAGGAAAAACGGGGCGGGATGAAGTGGAGGCTAGCTACTAGAAAGCTCCCGTGAAGCCAAACCAACCCTGGGGAGCTGGTGGAGCGGGTCTTGGCTGGCTTGGATGACTAGGCTAAATAGTTGCAACCCTTACTCTCCAGTATTGGAAACACTTGGGCAAAGGAATAAGCCGTGTAGCCTGACTTCCATACCCCCACTCCCTGTAGCAGGTACACTGAAGAATCAGATGTATGCAGGGGGGAATGTTTTCTACAGGAGCCAGCCATAATTCTTTTTGGTAACTAGCTAAACCCACGACTTGATATTTTGTCTAACAAAACCCCGAGTGACAACTATCCTTTAGCTAATGTCAATGGCTAAATCCTCTACTTAAAATTGCATTTAAAAAAAAATAAAATAAGGGCTGGGAAGGGGGCTCAGTGGTAGAGTCCTTGCCTTGCATGCCTGAGGCCCTGGGTTCGATTCCTCAGCACCACATAAGCAAATTTTTAAAAAAGCCGGAAGTGGTGCTATGGGTCAAGTGGTAGAGCGCTAGCCTTGAGCTGAAGAGCTGAGGGACAGCGCCCAGGCCCAGAGTTCAGACCCCACGACCGGAACCCAAAGAAAATAAAATAACATCTAATTTTCCAGAAATGAGTGGTACAGATTCCTTTCACATAATTTTCTAAGCAATTAAGCCCTCAAATTCATTATTATAATTTTGAAAGTATCACTTTGTTGTTGTTGTAGCCCAGGCTGGTCTCAAATTTGTGATCATTCTGCTCCAGCCTCCTGAGTACCAAGATTACAGCATGGTTTTGGGGAGAAATCCACCTACAGTGTAGATGCATCTGTCATCCGTTGAGCCTAACCCTTAACTTAGCTAACAGCACAACAACTAGAAAACTACCTTATGTGTGAAAAAAGAAGCATACATTCTAGTAAGTGATGTGAAATCCCACTTAACCTGAAAATCAGAAAGTTTCAACAACGACACCCATAATTCTTTCTGATCATTTCTGCGGTGGGCCTGTGCTCTCGCTTGGCTCGCTCGCTCATGGCTGGTGCTCTATCACTTGACCTCTATCCTTGACTTTCTGCAAGTTAGTTGGAGATGAAGTCCCTTGAACTCTTCTGCTCAGGCTGGCTTTGAACTATAGTCCTCAGATCTCAGGCTCCTGAGTAGCTAGGATCTAGGGGTAAGCAAACAGAGCCCGGCTGTTATCTCCTTTTAAAAAATTACTACTACTACTATTATTATTATTGGATAGGAAGAGGAAGATAGGAGATTGAACACTACAACAGCCCCCAAGCAGATCTGAGTTTAAAACAGTTTGAGGTTTGAAGCCAGTACAGGGAAAAGTTAATGAGATCCTATCTCATAAACAAGTTAGAGCCCGGTGCTGGTGGGTCATGCCTGTCATCCCAACTTTTCAGGAGGCTGCCATCTGAAAAGGAAGGATGCACAAAGTCAGCCCAGGCAGAAAAGTCCGTGAGACTCTTATTTCCAATTAAGTACCAGAAAGCTGGAAGTGGCGATATGGCTCAACATAGCAAAGCCTTGAGTGAAAGAGCTCAGGGACAGTGCCCAGGTCCTGAGTTCAAGCCCCAAGACTGCCAAAACAAACCGAACACATTACCACCCATCCCTGGCTCTGTGATCTTTCCAGGATCACTTAATCTCATAGGTAATCACAGCGGGTGCTTTGTAGTCCAAGGATTGAACAGTGTAAAATGATACCTGGAGCTTCACACATAGTTACCAAGAATTCTCTCAGAGTCAGCGTGATGCATAGATACGATGAAATATCACCGTTTATTGAAGCACGTAGATTTTTGTTCCATAAATATTCGATAACTTTTAAAAGGAGCTTGCCAAAGAAATAATCAACCCAGACATTCTTGAGTGTGTTTAATAGAAAACAAGAGTTACATCCATTGAAATAAGCCTGTAATTAGAACCGGAAATGGCAGCGTTTAAACCCCTTCACCAAAAGAACTGAATTTGACTCTTGTGGGGGAACTGACATTTCAAACTGAGTTAGATCAGCTTTGGGAGTGAAATCAAGCAGGCACGATGCCACAAGGCCTCTCTGGAGTTTTGGAACGGTGCTTTTAGCTAACGTTTGTTAAGTGCTTAATGTCTGTAATGACTATCAGGCATCTGCTAAGCCCCGGGCATGCATTAACTCAGTTCATGCTCCTCAGAGCTCTAGGGAGGTACTGATGACTAGGTCCATTTTACAGCTTAAGGCACTGAGACTCAGAGAACGTCATGAGCAGTAGAGCCAGAACAAACCCACGCCCTTTACCATAACCTTAACTTTTTCATTTGTCGACTGTACTCTGTAATAGATGCTGGCAAGACACCAACCTGCACCTATGGATAGAAGATACAGGTGCCAAGTCAGCAGTCTAGGCAACTAAAGGCTGACACAAACAGAAAGAGCCCAGCCTGGGAAGCCATTGTGGAAGAACCGATTGGCAGACCTGTGTTGACCCATGGCCTGACCTTATGGTCTCCTGGAGTGCTTCATACTAAATAGCTGGGGGGAAAAAAGTCTGAGAGGAAGCCTTCATACTGAATGGTTGCAAAAAGTATCCAATAGAAAACCTCCATACTAAATGTCAGTGAAAAATACCCAATAGGTAGTCTCCATACTGAATGGCTATATGAAAAAAGGTCCAATCGGAAGACTACTGAATGGTGGTCAACTGGCCCAATAGGAAGGGTTTATACTTAATGATGCCAAAGCAACCCAATGGGAGTGCTAGATAGTAAATGGAGGCAAGTGAGTGCCCTCTCCTAGAGCTTGATGTCTGAATCCTAGATGGAGGAAAAAGCAGGCTGCCCACCCGAGCCGAAATCATTGCTAACCACGACGCTTAGTTACGGGTTCTCCCAGGAAAACGTTTATTCAGTGAAGCAGGATCTGGGCTTGGAAAGCAAGGGCAGGATGAACAAGGCTGCCTCATGCCTTGTTCAGATTTTAAAAGAACTGTGTAATCAAACACTGAACACATGCATACAGAAGAGGAGTCTTAGGCTGCCCTGCAAAGTAAAAATTATGTCGAGGAAATGAATTCCAAAGTTATCCAACCTGAAGTTGTTCAACTTTCAAACACTGAACACATGCATACAGAAGAGGAGTCTTAGGCTGCCCTGCAAAGTAAAAATTATGTCGAGGAAATGAATTCCAAAGTTATCCAACCTGAAGTTGTTCAACTTTGTGTGTGTGTGTGTGTGTGTGTGTGTGTGTTGCAAAAGTGATATTTGTGTAGTAGGCATTGGACTTTGAGATTTGAATTCTGGTTTTCTCCTGAGCTACTGGTATGGTCCTTTTCTGATGCTGGTGTATAAAGTGCTTTTTTTTGGTGTCAGTCCTAGGACTTGAACTCAGGGCCTGGGTAATGTCCCTGAGCCTCTTTTTGCTCAAACTAGCACTCTACCACTTGAGCCACAGCTCCATGTCTGGCGGGATTTTTTTTTTTGGGTAGTTTAGTGGGGATAAAAGCCTCATGGACTTTTCTGCCTGGGCTGGCTTCCAATTGCAATCCTCAGATCTCAGCCTCCTGATCACAGGTGTGAGCCACTGGTGCCTGGCTTAAAACACATTCTGAATCACAAGTATTTGCAGAAGAGTTGGGATTATTGAGCCAAGACTCTATATTCAACTAACAGGGAGCTTCTCAATGATAGAAGCTTGCCACACTTGAATAATGTGTATGCTCATTCAAGGTGAGTTCCTTCTGGGTAGAATTAAAGGAATTTATATTTTCTTTTCTTGGCAGGGCTAGAGTTTCAGCTCAAGCCTTTACCTTGCTAGGCAAGCGCTCTAATTCTTGAGTTACACCCTTGTCCCTTTTGTTTGTGTTTTGTTTCTATGATAGGAACCCTCCGAATAATTTTTAAGTTGGTCTTGACCTCTGCCTCTGGAGTATCTGGGATTGCAGGCATGCACCACCACAGACCAGGTGAATTTAAGTATTTCTTGAAATAAAATGAAACCCGAGTTTTGAACAGATTATGTATGCATAGGACACAGGTCAAAATTTACCAGAGTTAGGAAAAAAGGTGAGTCTGCTTCCTTCTGTACCAGTTAAGCACCGTATTTTCCTCCCTAGTGACAAATGTTAACCATTTTCTTGCTTACTTGATTAATTGTAAAGTATGACAATCTCTGTACGTGTGTAGCTTTATCCATCACTCAGCCAGAGCAGGCTCTATCCATGGTTATTATGAAGCTTGCCTGTTTTCCCTTAAGTCTTAAAGTGGCTTCTTTTGTCTGGTTTAGTTCTTTTGGTAAGAATCTTAGGATGAATCTGAATAACCTGGACAATCAGGGTGAAAGGGCGTGTGCCGCCGAGTTAAAGAAATAGACGGGCCCCTGATCTTTCTAGAAAGAAGAGGGAGGAGTCCCTGCATGGAGCCTCTTCCTACCACAGGCCCTTTGCCTGCTCCATGGACCTCCCCAAGCAGAGAGGTTGCAAACTTCCTTAGGCCTGGAAAATGGAGCTTGTAGGACAGCTGCTCATTTCTCTTCTCAGATGTCTGAGAACTGGGAGAAAAAGAGGAAGCAAGAGAGGAGAGGGCAGCCAATCCTGACTTCTATTTCTCTCTCTCTCTCTCTCTCTCTCTTTCTCCCCCCCCCCATCTCCTCCTTCCCCTTTTCTTCTTTCTTTGGTCCAATTTGCAAAAGACAGCTGGATGGGGAAAAATGTGCCACAAATTGTGACCCCCCTCTGCGTTTCCTAAAAAGCTTCTTTCTGAACTTTTAAGTCTCCTCTGGTTTCAAACCCTCTCCTTTTCGGTCCCCTGTTCTCTCCCCCCCTCCCTCTATTTAAACTAATCTTAAAAAGCTATAAAAAGCCTCTGACACTATAAATTTCCCCGTAAACTCTGGTTTTATAGGTTTAATTGCCCCGTTTCTTTACAACGCTGTGTGCCTGGGTCCTAAAAAACACTGGAGTCTTGCAGGACAAGTTCAAGTTCATAGCAGGAGCCCGGGCCACCTGGTGATGGGGTCTGAACTCCAGGAATCTCCAAGCCACCTGGTTCTGGCTTTGGCTGAACAATTTCTTTCTTCTCGGCCAGCTTTGAGCTGCCCACAAGCAAAGGGAGAAGGTGAGGAAAGGATCTGAGATGAGGAAGTTGCCACCTTGTACAGCGTCAGTCCCACTGCAAGGCCTGGGGCGAATCCTAGTTTGTGAGAACTCCTATGAAGTCCGTATGAAGCTGGGAGCCAGTGGCTCATGCCTGTATTCCCAGCTCCAGAGAAAGGCTCAGAGCGAAGGCCCTCAATTCAAAGCTAGCCAGGGCAGACAAGTCCATGAGATGCTTACCTCCACTTCGGCACTCTAACAAAAGCCAGAAGTGGAGTTGTGGCTCAAGTGGCAGAGTGCTAGCCTTGAGCAAAAGCTCAGGGACAGAGAGCCCAGGACCTGAGTTCAATCAAGCACTAGGATGGGTGCATGTGCGCGCGCACACACACACACACACACAAAGTTAACCAAAAGTGGTGCTGGTATATTCTAACACTGTACCTCCTTGGCTTCAAAGCTCCCAAATGTAAAATGACGGCAAGGATTTCAAAGCTCCCTTCGCATTGCCTTGTGATTCAAGATAGCATCTGGGGCTGAGTCGGGCAGGACACAGCCAGCTGGAGTTTGGCCAAAGCCCCGGGGCTCCATCCTTATGAGACACATTCTTACTGACCACTGAGCCAAGGAAATGGAGAGCAGTCTTTTCATCTCCGTCAAGAGATCAGAATCTCCGACAATACCAGCAATTATCAACCTTCCCGATTATGGGTCTGCCCGGGACTTGGGTTGGGGGAAGTGGTGGGGGCCGGCGGAGGGAGAGATGAGAACAGCTTGAACATGACCCCAAATCCATCCGTTGGTTTTATTTTTCCCAGTCAGGGTCGAATTCTGCTCTGAGAACAAGAGTGATAGCATCGTTCAGGATCAAAGACGCCCGTAGACGTACATTCAGGGTTGAAAAGGAAGTACACGCAGGCCATTTCACAAGGGTTCCGCGTGGAGTCTCTCCCGCCGGCTTCCCAGATTTTTCCATAGCAATGTTCAAGATGTAGTTTCTTCCAGATGAAACCATCTCGATATCCTATTTGTTTTGCCACTGACTGCCAGTGCCTATGACCAAACTGTTTCTCTGGGTGCTATCCTCCATCTCCAACACCCTGACAAGTTAGCCCCGCCTTGGCTATCAAATCTCAAGTGTAAAACTCAAAGCAGATCATGGGTGAGTCTCAGGATCTTTTCTGTGATGCCTTCAGGAAACTGCTTCTTGCCGTGTTTTCCAACTATCTCCATGCATCTGGCCTCCTTTGGTGAACTTAGCTATTGGATCCAACTTAGGGTGTAAGTTTGTGGTTTATGGGGTGATGGTGCGGGGGAAGAATGTGCATCTAATTTCTTTCATTTCAAAAGTGGAGGGAGGAGGAAGCAAGCAGAGGTCAAAGTGGGAGCCATGGGGCTGGGGAATTTATGTACCAACTTGCTCTCACCCAATATCATCTTGTTGTAGTACTTTTACATGAGTCATTTTCCTGCAAAATTCTGAATACCTAACCAGGCAAAGGATTAGAAGGAAGGTGGTGGAGTGTGGAGTAGGCTACTTGGAATCATTCATTTATTCATTCATTCATTTCTTCTCTTGGAAAACACCTAACTAAGCACCCACTGTGGACCAGGACCTGGCTTAGGGTCTGTCTAGGGCTAAAATCAGTGGTGAACAGCACATAATGCTTATTCCTCCATAGAGGCCAGACAGCTAAACAAGTGATTGCCATCCGCTCAAATGTGAGGGTAGGGGAGCCAGGAGAAGAGGTTCTGATACTTTGGTAGTTGCTAAGCAACAGGAGGCTTTTTTGGGGGGGGACTCTAATGTTTTGTTATCTGTTTTACAGGAACAACCATGGGTCATAAATGGGAGCCACTGCAGGTCAAGTTAGTAAAACATTCAAAAAGTGTCATCTTTTACTTTTTGCATGGAATTTGAACTCAGAATCTCATGCTTGCTAGGCAGGAGCTCTACCACTTAAGTGATGCCTCTCAGCCCTTTTTGCTTGCTTTTGGATAGGGTTTTACGTTTTTTGCCTAGGGCCAGCCTCAGGCTGTAAGTCTTCTACTTAGGTCTCCATGTAGCTGGGATTATAGGAGCATACCACCAAGTCTGGCTTGTTTGTTGCCTGAGCTACTCTTGATACCTGATCACACCCTCTCCCCCCCCCCACACACACACTCCTGAACAGGTAGGTTACAAGCATTTGAAAAAAGGTTTAATTGCAAACATTTTAGTATTCAGAACATAGATTGGTTGGTTCAATTAGTTTGTACGTGAAGATGAAGGTAAGATGAAGAAATCAAGACTTGGGGCGTGAAGGGTATTGATTGGCCTTGAGTCCAGAAGTATCGTGGAGCTGCAGAAATCTGGGAGACTTCCAAAACCTGCCTGAGAAAAATCTTACACTAATTTTGTGCGCCCTGAACGCTGACTTCCCCCCATCAGACGGATGGAAAACTACTGCAGACTCACAGCGCAGGAACTTCAGACCTTCGGAGGGGCTGGGGGCGCACATCTACACAAGTCAAGTTTGAGACCACGGATTTTTTTTTCTCCCCTACATTCTCTCCACTCTGAAAAAGAAATCAAAAGAGCCATTTTCTAATAATAGGCTTTCTTCTGTGATTTCTGGATTCGAAGTAGACGAGAAATGAGAGAGAGATGAATGATTCAGAGCCTCAAGTACAGGCCTTGGGCTTGTGGTTTGGGGTGGATTTAACAGCTGTCGACTTAGACCTCAGCCTGAAGCCAACCCCAAATCCTGCATGCACTTTGGCAAGACCCCAAGTGCAATTTATCTAAAAACCCCGAAGAAGACTCCTCTCTTGCTGCCAGCTGGGACCCCAGGGATGGAAAGGTTGAGAAGGGGCCCAAGCTTCTAGATCTTTCCGTGGCTACTATGCAAACAAACAAACAAAAAAAAAAGTGAGACGGTCCAGTGCCTTCATTTTTCCCTTTGAAGCTTTCTGCACATAGACCAAACAAACAAAAGACAGACCTGACTCACTTGAGATGGATGTAAAAGCTTTAAATCCAAACATTGAAATATGGGGGAAAAAAACCAAAAACAAAACAACAACAACAAAAAACCCCAACTACAAACGATATCATCTTCATGGCAGATGATTGAACTACTTACCACTCTACCAACCCGTAAAAATGTGGCCAGCATCATGTAAAGTTAGACAAATAAAAGGCAGAGGCCTGGATGAATGCAACCATCCACAGAAAATAAATGGTGCATGGAGAAAAGGAAAAAAAGGAAAAGACTGGAAAGAACATCCTCACCGGTCACCGCATATGTTTTTGGAAAGAGTTTCTGGATTGCTTCTGATGATTATGAAGGAACAAGTTGATGAATTCTGGTGCACAGCCATGTTTCCCATGCAAACATCCCAAGAAGGCCCTTTCTCCAACAGCCCACAGGATTGCCTGAGTAGTAACCCCGGAAGTGGTACGGATCGGGAAGAACTTCCGGTTTGAGCCTGAATGACACAGGAAAGACCTTCTGGTCTGGCCTGACCTGAATGACACAGAAAGGACATAACTCATTCATCCGTACGCTCCGTGTTTCCAGAACGCGTCACACAGAAGGCATTCCCTTCAGACAGGACATCCATTGGGAATCTGGAAATGATCTGATGGTCTTCCACTGTGGAAGACGCACCCAGGCGTCGTGGTAATGGGTGCCTCTGGGAAATGTGGCATGAACTCATTGGAGCCCAACTTTTCCCACTTTTTTGGAGGGAGGAGGTGTGTGTGAGGTGACCCGTAGTTCTTTCTTTCCTAGATACCTATTACATTCCCATGGGGTTAGAATTGGGGACAGTAATGTTGGAAAGACGAAGCTTCGCAAAGACTTGCCAACTTGCGTTTTACTGTTGTGCTATCAGTTCACCAGGGCAAACTCAAACTATCTTGTCAGGAAGTTTAAGGTCATTCATGTCAAGGACTGACAAGAGGAGCCCCAATTAGGGGGCCCTGGATCCACCAGCCCCCAGCCAACCACACAGAGGCTGCAAAAACCTGAGTCTAGCTGAGAGCAGTAGATCGCAGCTCCAACTCAAAGCTCCAGATTCCAAAGCTCTCTCCCACGAGTAAATGCTGGGTTGTCAGTACTTTGTCCTACAGCAAAAGTTAACCTAGCACTCTGAAGTAGGGATCATGTTGAATTTAATAACTCATACATTTAAAAAATGTAAATGCTCTGCAAGTTTAGGACTTTATTATGACACAAGGTTAAGTGGAGATAAACATTACAAGTGTCATCCTTGTGTTTGTCAATCAAGATGAGATGGAGGAATTAGTTTTAACACAGCAAGGGCAACTGGCCCTATTTGTGCTTTTTTGTTTGTTTTGTCTTTTGGTGCTGGTCCTGGGGCTGGAACTCAGGGTCTGGGTGCTATCCCTGAGTTGTTTTTTTTTTTTTTAACTCAAGACTAGGCCTCTAACACTTGAGCCAACAGCTCCATATCTGGCTTTTGGGTGACTAACTGGAGATGAGCGTCCCAGGGACTTTCCTTCCCCAGGTTGGCTGTGGACCGTAATCCTCAGCTCTCAGCCTCTTGAGTAGCTAGGATGACAGACGTGAGCCACTGGGGCCTGGCTACACCCCTCCCCCACAACCCCATAGAGAATCAAGCCTGTTCCTTACTTACTACCTAAAGGGCTACCTTGCCCATTCTCACCTACTTCTACACGAGTTCCTGCAAAAACAAACATCTCTTCTCCGAAGATGGTTAAATTCACTTGGTCATTTTGTGGATTGGGGAAAGGAGCAAGAACAGATGAAGGGGGGGGGGGGAACGGGGTAGACTTGGGGCCAGGAGTGGGAGAGGAGACTTTCTAGACACGAGGGAAACAGGAACAGGCCAGCCCACTGCAGAAAGCACGGGCAGGAAGGGGATGGTGGAAAGCAGAGGAACTTGAGAACAAACAAGCTGCTGATGAAGTTGATTCTGCACATAGCCCTGCCATCTTGTTAAAAAAAAAAAGTTTTATTTGTTCCATTTCCCCCCCTCCTTTTTTTGTGGTATGAGAGGCCTGGGAGGGAACTATTAAAGGAACAGACCCAGGACCAATGTGGGACCTGCATCTGCAGGCCTGTTTGCAGGCCTGGCCTCTCTCTGCCCCCCCCTTTTTTTTACAAGGGCCAACTGAGTTGCAAGGTTAAAGCCAGAGGGGACCAATTGGTGTTGTGGAGCTTTTTTTTACAAAGTGCAAAGGATCAAAGTAATTAGCAAAGGGCGAGAGACCAGGCCTGTGAAAGAAAGAAGCCAGCCACCCAGCCCTGGGCACGCAGGGCTCTCTCTCCTCCCCAGGCCGTTATTAAGGCCTCCCAGGTCACAGAGAACAAGCCAGGGGGGCCAGGGACCTGGGGACCAGAGCCAGGGCTGCTGGGAAGGATCTTTTGCTGATAGACTGGAAGTGAGCCTAGAAGGAGTCAACTCCAGGCCCGAAGAGGTTTGGGGGAATCTCCAGGGAAGACCCCACTCACAACCTCAGCAAGAAGTCATTCTAGGAGGTGTAGCATTTCCTTTCTTGTCCCAGGTAGAGGCCAAGAAGAGAGAACCAGGAACTTAGCAACACACAGTGACTTCTTTAGTGTCTCATACAGTGTCCATTACAGTACTACCCAGTAAACAGAGTATCTCTTCTCCTTTCCCTGCCTTCTTCCCTCCTTCTCTCCCTCCCTCTCTCCCTCCCTGCCTTCTTCCTTTGCTCCCCCTTCCCTTTGACTCTACCTACTCTTTCGGATTCTAACAACAAGACTGGGCTGCTACTCTTGAGAGGTGGCCGGCAGAATTATGATCCTTAGGTGCGCCAGGCCTGTGAATACCTTCCCTTCCCTGACAAAAAGGGACGTTGTATTTTCAGGTCCTTAGAATGGAGAGATTGTTCTAGATGATGCAGGCGGGAGCTATCTCATCACCGGAGTTCTCGTCCGCAGAGAACCAGAAGCGGCACCATGTGCTGTTGCGAGTCTCGGGGAACACGGGTCAGAGCACCAGAGCAAAGGTATCCTGGAGGGCAGCGCAGCCCGCAGCTGAGAAGCCGCAGGGAAACGAGCCCTCACAGCCCTCAGAGCCCTGCGTCCTCCAGCTCTGCCAACACCTGAGTGAGCAAGGAAATCATTCTCCCCCGGGGGATGTGGGAAGGAGCGGAGCCAAGACTCCTGGCCTGTGATCTGTAATGTGATATGTTGTTATAAATGGCTAAATTTGTGGTAATTAACACTCCCTCCATTAAAGAAGGGAGAGAAACAGAGACAGAGAGACACAGAGAGAGACAGAGCGCGCCCAGCTCAGGGCCACCACAGTCAGTGAACGACTTGTAAACAATTATAGGGGTTTTCGTGACATTCATTTGTAGATTTTCATCTCTACTGGTAGCAAATTGGAATGGTTTATCGCTTATGGGAAGGATTCCCATTTTCTTCTTTTGGGGGGTATACTTTGGGGGCAAAAAAATAAATTGTTAAAAAAACTTTTACAAGTAAACAGTATAAGGCTTGTGAATTGATACATGAAATGCCTAAATTTTAGTAAACATCGACCTAGAGTTTTCTAGAAGACCATCTACCCCCTTCCTTGTTGTTTAGAAAGCACACAGGGAAATCTGGGCATGCTTTGCATACATGATACACTCGGGCTAATGAGAGGCAGGGCATACATTTGCATACACACAGAAGGGCCAATGAGAGGCAGGGCAGACATTTGCATATGCACACAGAAGGGCCAATCAGAGGCAGGACATATATTTGCATACACACAGAAGGGCCAATCAGAGGCAGGGTATACATTTGTGTATGTTATAGACACACAGAAGGGCCAATGAGAAGCAGGGCCAGGTGGCCTTGTGGTCCTTCATTGGATGTAATGAGTGATTGATCATCTCTCAGCTGACCTGTGGTGTTTGAACGATTGTATAAAACAGGAACAGTTTGGAGTAGACATCCAGAGAGCTGGACAGCCAGGCAAGTAACAGCCGGACATGGGAACCAAATAGAAAGGGCTGGCAATCTTGGCTCTGCCGCTTCAAAATGGTAGCCTGGGTTGTCTGGGCTGTGGGAGGGAGCCCTCGCTGGGCCCAGTGATGCGAAGCAAAGTGTCATTTGTAAAGACAGCGGTACCCAAAACCGTGTCCGTATGGCTCTTCCCAGCTACTCAGCCAGCAGCCAGCCCACACGCTGCTTGCTTGGGGGCATCGGAATACTGTCCCTGCGTGTGCCCTGGGCAAGGCTGGGCAGATAGTTTGCAGCCACACCAGGCCCTGGCTGGCCTCCTTGGCCCTGATGTGCATCACAAAGCAGAGGGGGTGGGGGAATCCTGGGAGGCTGGGTGGCCCCTTCTGTCTGCAGGATTCTGGCTTCATTCAGGGTTTGGGCTCAAGAGAGAGAATGCCAGGCTGGGAACAGAGCAACACGGGGCTTTCCCAGCCCTGGGCAGTGGCCGCTGGGGCACACAGGCAGAGGGCAGACAGAGGGCGGACCTCTCTACTTCTGCTTGAAAGAAAAAAAAAATGTGGCCATGGGAAATCAGAGATTTCGTTCACCTTTGCCAGTTTCTGGCTGGTCTACTTTCCAGCTGTGTGAAGCCGTGTTGAAGCATTCCTTCTCTTTCTTTTTTGTTTGTTAAATTTTATTTCCTGTGTGACTCGGTTTCCTAATCTATACAATAAAGATCATAGCCACCGTGATTATCTGGTCGTTCTATCAGATTATTTAGCAAAGGGTGAGACCAGTGCCCAGTAGATGGAGGGTACAGCTGCTCTGTGTCTTTTGGTTCTACTTTGTTGCCTGAGAGCTGGGTTCTCCTACCATACCTAACGACATCGTTCACCCCAGCACAATGTCTTGCCCAACACAGCAACGTAGCGAGGCTTTGCTGGAAAGCTGTTTGGATCAGCTCACAGGAGGGCCAGCGTGCGGACTCTGTGCCCTCAGAAAAGCCAGCGGACGGGTGGATGTGTGGGAGGAGAAGAAAATAGCTGGCATCTGTGGACTTGAAGTCAGACTCAGAAAAGAACTTCCCTCGAGAACAAAGAAACCACAGATTGTTTCCCTGCCCGGCACGCAAGAGACATCCTACTTTTTGCTAGAACTTTCCGAGCAAGTTTATGCATTCTCCAGTAGCCGTAATTCTAAGCATGCTGAGAGATGAATGGGTGGTACCAAAAAGGGGGCCCCACCAGAAGGCTTTGTGAAGTTGGAGGTAAAAGCAGACAGCCTTTGCTGCTTTCCATGATTTTTCTTTACAGCCCTGTCTGCCTTTCAGAGTTCACTTCTCTGCCAGGGACTCTATTTTGGGATTTGTGGGAATGGGGCTGGTTTCGGCAAATAGGAGGCTCTAGAAATCTCAGCCAGCCGGTCCCCCCTGGGCCTCTCACCCCACTCCGAGGGCTGGGGAGAGCCCAAGAGGCTGCCTCGGGGCCCTGTGACCCATATGTGCTCACAGGAGGACACCAGGCCCTTCCCCAGCCAGCTCCTGCAGCTGGACCAGTCCAGGCCCTTCCCCAGCCAGCTCCTGCAGCTGGACCAGTCCAGGCCCTTCCGCTGGAAGCCAGGCCTGCAATGCAAAGCTGAGCTGTGATGAAAAGGGACACAAGTTCCCGCCATGCTCCCAGGGCCTCTGTGCCCAGGGAAGTGGCAGGTGGTACTTCTAACCCTCAGGGAGAAACAAGATTGAGGACAAATCCTGAAAGGCAAGGTGTGTGTGTGTATGGTGCAGCATGCATTCGATGATATATAATACAATAGACATAGTACAATAAAAGCGCATATGCCTTAATTATATATATATATCTCATACGGGAAATCACCTATAATGTATACAAACATTCATACATGAACCTACCACCCAGATAGAGCCACTATAATCTGTTACAAAGTTTTTTTTTCCTCCAGTCTCATCCTATTCCAACAGACATCCCCAAAGGAAAGCTCCATGGGGCACAAACGGCATCAGCATTAGTCACCACTGAATGCATGGCACCAAGCAACACAGAAATAGAGTTGTACGTGGATATGCATAGATGCAAGGCACTATCACGAGTAGATGCAGAATGACAATGAACAGAAATAGTATCATGGTATGAATTACGGAATGCCGGACATCTTTCAGTTCTCGGTGAGTAAAGGTATCCAAGTGGGAGGTCCTCAAACTGATGGATGCTCAATAGTAGTAGAAGCTCGTTGTAGGACCGTGGAAAGTGCTGGGTTCTGTCATATATTATTATCTGGGTTATGGAAAAAACCTCCATCTCCTCCCCCCCCACGTTCCCCCTCACCCCGCCGCCCGAGTCTGCAGATCAAAGTTCTCCTCTCTTTGAGCTCTTGAGCAGAGTTTGCTTTTTGCATCATGTGTTTGATTCTTCCTTTTTTCAGGGGGGGGTGTGCAAACTAGAAATAGTTTAACCATCAGCCATCATTGAGTATTTGTATCATTGGAGGTCTGTTGCAAACAGAAGTACAGGACACATACTTTCAAGCCTAAGTTGAATACACTTTTCTCTGTGTGAGTGAAGAGGACTTAGCAGGTCAAAGTGTTTACAGGCTAATGCCTTTTTTTTATTGATTAATTGATTGATTAGTTGGCTGGTTGGTTGGTTGACGCAGGGCCTCCTGCACACTACTTCCTGCTACGTTAGCCACGCCCCCTCGCAGTCCTTTGGCTTTTAGTTTGGTTTATTTTCCTAGACAATGTCTTGCTAACTTTGCCCAAGCTCCAATGCTTGATGCTCCTACCTCTGCCTCCTGAGTCACTACAGGCTGCCGTACGATCAGGCTCGCTGATAGTTTTTGCCACCCAAGTGCTCGTGTTATGGAAGGCACACAACTAGACGTTGAATGGACATCTCTAGAGCAGCATCTGGCTGCCGCTTCACAGCAAAGCCTGGCACGAAACAAGAGAAGAAGACCGAGTCCCAACATCCTACCGAAGACCACGCCTTACGAACGGTGAGTGGACAGTCAGTCTCTGAGAAGGGCGGCCCTGTCTTGGTACCTGCTCTTACAGGAAGGCCACACCCCCCAGACTCCAGGTGAGGTGACCTGGCTCTACCACCATCCATCAAAAAGGCCTCCCGAGAAGTGAATAGCCCCAGTGTGTGAGCATTGATTTCTGGGACGCTGGGTCAGCTCAGATGATTTACATCCAATTCCCCATCAATGGTACATCATTGATCTCCACAGGCCCTGAAATATTTACTAGGGACAGCGGGCCTGGAAGGTGTTCGTCCAGGATGAGTGTGCACAGGAGTGACTCATGGATGGAAGATTCCGGAAATCACTGAGGCCTGAAGACAAAGATCCCGGAAAGCAGCTCAGGGTGAAGCAAGGAGATTCTGGAGCTAGAGCACGAGCCCTGGGGGTGCCGTCCACCTCGGCGTGACCATTTCCCCCTGGCCAATCTACCTCCTCCTCCACCTCACACCTCACTGTGTCCCTTCTTGTTGATTCAAGCATATTTACATGCAATAAACGCCTGCAATTTCAAGTGTCCCCATCGGGTGGACTTTGGTCCTGGGCTCCTGGTTATAAAGCCATCATGAGGTAGATAAGGTCCGGCAGCCCCTTTGCCCCCCCCCCCACGAAGAGCTCCCCTTCCCTGGCGCCTGCCTCCGGACTACACTGATCTGTTTGCCAATACGCACAGGTTCCGAGTCCGTGCAATGGCTCCTCTGTGGGATCATCTAGAGTATCTGCAGGGCTCTCCCCTTGGGCTTGGCCTGCTCGGGTGGGCATCTGGGCTGTGAGTCTGGCGTGGAGAGAGAGGCCGGTCCTTGCGTGCCCCCACAGCTCCCAGGGAGGGAGCATCTGGTCTGATCGCAGGGCCTGAGCGAGGGAGAATGGGCCAGGCCCAGCCCCAGCCCCAACCCCAGCCCCAGCCCCAGCCCCAACCCCAGCCCCAGTCCCCTCCCAGCCCCAGTCCAGCCCCAGCAAGGACGGGAACGGAGAAGCGACCACGCAGGATGCAGCCACCTCCCTCCATGCCAGGAGGGTCTGGCTGGCTGGTGTGGGAGAAGAGCCAGGGCCGCTGTACTAGGCCAGCAGACACAGGCTGTTCCCACGAGACGTCAGCCAGCCCCAGAGAGAACTTGTCCACCCCCCCACCCCCACTGTCACACACTGGGAGCAGAGCCGGGATTTGAACCCCGGTCTGATGACCCACTCTTCGCACTTCACTCTCTGCCTTGTGCTCCGGGCTTCCAAGAACTGCACGGCCCCTGCCGCACCCCTGGTCTTGCTGCGCCCCAGCGTCCCGGTCTCCTGTGCCAGCTGACCTCAGGGTCCCCCCCCACAGGACAAGTGCCCTCTGAATCCAGGCGAAGGACAAAAAGTCTCATTCACCCTCCCAGAAGCCATGGCTGCCCCGGGCCCAGCCGCCAGCACAGTTGTCTGCCCTGGAAAGGGCAAGGCCGGGTCCTGAGGGCGGGCAGTGCAAGATCTTCTATAGACCATGCACACACACACACACACACACACACACACACCCCGCAGCCACTTTCAAGAATAAACATGCCCGCCAGACGCAGCTGGCTCATGCCAGTCATCCTAGCTGCTCAGGAGGCTGAGATCTGAGGATCATGGTTCAAAGCCAGCCTGGGCAGGAAAGGTAGTAAGACTCTTATCTCCAATGAACCATCGGAAAACCGGAGGTGGCGCTGTGGTTCAAAGTGGTAATGCACTTGCCTTGAGTGAAAAAGCTCAGACACAACACCCAGGCCCTGAGTTCAAGCCCCATGCCTGACAAAAGTAAATACACACATTCCCCATATCCCTAGCTCCATCCCTTACACTTACTTGTTAGATTGGCACTTTACCACATGAGCCATACCTCCAGCCCTGTTTTTGCTGGTTCATTTGGAGGTAGAGTCTCAAGGACTTTTCTACCTGAGTTGACTTGGAAACCAGAACCCTTCTGCTCTTGGCCTCCAGAGTAGCTCGGGATGACAGGCTAGAGCCACCTGCATGGACATGGCTTCTATAGCTATCTATCTTGCACTGGTTTGTTTATCTGGGTTCCTAGACACGCAGAGTTTTAAGTGACAATTCTAAGTCGCTTGTCAGATGGGGTTGAAGTCAACTTACTCTGCTAGAAGCAGTCTAAAACTGACTGTCGCTTCACAATGTTTATTTTTCAATTTCTGCCAAATAGGGGGCTATAGGAAGGGGCAAACCTCTCTCCTTTTGGTTTATAATCAGCACACCTTTGATTAAGACCCAGGACAGACATATTTACCGGTTCTTTATATTTCCTTTTGTGGTGACATGACTGTTTTGATCTTTGTTCCATATTTAAAACCTGGTTTATGCAGCATCCAGGCTCTGGAAAACCAGAATACTTGTTATAGGGATTGTCAGCCGGAGCCTTTCTTACCTCTCCAGGCTGAGCAAGCAGCCCGGATTCTTGCTCTTCTATCACTCATCTGATTAAAGGTACCACTTACTTCCAGATGCTTAGAGCTGGAGCTAGGAGCCATTCATAAAACTCATATTGAACGATTGGCTTTCGCAAAGTTTGCCTTAATGTTTCTGCATGGTATTGATCTGCTGGGGCGGGGGAGAACTATAAAAATTGACACCAGAATAAACTTTGAAAGACAGCTCTCACTCGGCTACAGGGGGATCAATGCAAATCCACCAGAGTAGCATAGAGAACGTGGGGGTGGGGGGAGAAGAGACCTTTCCCCGTTCCCCCCCACCACCCCCCTGCTCCATTATCAGGTCCTCACTGACCTAGTGAGACTCTCTGAGTCTTTCCTGTCTGCGTTGGGGCATCGATGCAGAAGCAGAGGCATTCAGGATAAGTTGAGGTTGGGACAAAGTTCACGCAGATAGGAAAGACTCATGGGCACCGGAGAGACGTCCATTGCTCCTTCTGTGTCTCTTTCTCCCACGTGGAGTTAGCTGTGCTGACAGAGCTCGCTGGGCTGGGCGGGGGGGCGAGAATAAGTGTGCACTGAGTTCTTCCTCCGTCCCGGTGTTTGGGCTGGGTTCTCTGCAAAGACTCCAGAAGCCGTGTAGACTCCGCTCAAATCATAACCAGCCAACAGCTTCCTCACAGAAGTGACTCCACTTCCAGACTCTTCATTTCTCCCAGCATCCCGCAGAGATGCTGGATGGTGAGCGTGAGCCTGGGCAAGCATTGGCTGTGACGTTCGTCCACGCTAAGCGCACACTTACCATCCCAGGAGGGCCAACCTCTGGTAAGAAAAGTGAGGACGGAGGCTCAGAGAGGCTCAGCAGCTTCCCTGTGACCACATGGCTCACACGTGAGAGGATTTGAACTCGAGTCCCTACAAGGCCCTAGAGCACACACTGTTCATTATAAACCACAACTCAGGGGCAAGGGAGAGGAGCAGAGCAGAGCTCCGCCCACAGAGCTCTGTGCATACCCTGTCTGCAGCATGGAGGGATGATGCCCGGCATCCCCAGCGGTACCCTGAGATGACTGCCCGTGGCCATTCTGAGCTCATGGCCTCCAGGTGACCGGTGGCAGCAAGAACCCCCCAGCCAGAGCGGGGAGGTAGATCTGGATGGCTGGGTGTGGTGCGGGGGCCGGAGGGAGGTGGACGTGGAGAGCAAGGGGGGGGGCATTCTATGGGACGCCATCACTGCGGGGACCCGGCCAGGGGCAGGTGAGCAGCACTTAGCATGCCTGGTGCAAAAGACAGAGGAACAGACAGGCAGCAGGAAGGGCTGGGCAGGGGGTTGAGCAATGTGAGCCATGCTGGGACCACGCTGAGGGCCCAGGAGAGGATTTCCAACCCTTCTAGAAGCAGGGACTCTTGGTGGAGTAGATAGCCATCCATAGACAGCCCACCCTCCCTGCTGGGCAATCTCCATGGCAGATGACCTCTTGCTGGGACAGATGTCAAAATGGGTCTCGCAGGAAAGTCACCAGGGATCCTCTGTAGAAAGAGCAGGGGATGGCAGGGCTACCCTGGACTTCCTTGCCTATTTAAGTTAGCAGCTCCCATTAGGCACCTAGTGTATACATGCTCCGTTCCCAGGCACCTGGTCCTTCAGTCCCATGGCTTAGAGAGGACCCCGAAGATCCAGAGGGCCGCACCCAGCTGGAGGCCAGCAGTAGAGACTGCCTGGTGCGGGGACACGTGTGAAGCTCTAGCCGTGACGGAGCGAGCGAGAAGAGCCGGAACTTCCTTCACAATATACCTGGGTCCCGGGCCAAGCACGGCGAAGAGGAGTTCGTTCAGCTTTTGAAATATGGGATGGAGAGGAGGAGACCCGGGGAAAGCTGGGGAGTCAAGGGTGGGCAGACACCAGGAAGGATCTTCCGAGGTGCCCACGGCAGCCAAGAGAGACATTTATGATCCCTGTCTCTCACACCAGAAAATTTATGACGGCTTCCAGTCGTACAGTTCAAAGCCAACACGGCATCAGACGCGACCGGCAGCCCTCGCTGCCTTCTCCTCTTTTATTTTCGTGTTTTATTTAGTTATCTATTTCTGCCCTTCCTCCGGGCAGGGGAGGGTGGGGGGAGATGCCCTTGGGGCAATGCCGGGGCTGGGAGAGCAGGTGCCAGCTCCCGCTGTGGGGAGGGGGTGGGCTGAAAGCCCCTCCCACCCTCTCCATAAATAACCTCCCTCCCTCCCTCTCTCCCTTTCCAGCTAGCAAACCACTCTAGATTTGGGGAGGAATAGTAATTTCCCTCTTCTCCCTGTGGGCATAGCTGTGGGTGTGTGTATGTGCGTGAGCGTGTTTAATTGAATGTGTTTTTTTCTCTCTCTCTAGTCTTGTTAAAAGAAAAGTAAAGCACTTAGGGTCCTACCCTGCAGTTCTAAAAACTCTTTTGAAGGGATTACCTACCGCGCCCTGGCTGCATCCTGGAGCCAGGGAAGAGGTGCTGTAGCTTTCAAGTTTACCTTGGACCCCAGAGAATGGAGAGGCAGGGATTCTTCCAGAATTCCTGGGGCCAGAGGAGGGGTGTGGCTCAGGTGGTTCGGGGTGAAAGGCCCTGACTTCAATCCATCTTGACCCCCCCCAAAAAAGGCAAAAGGGAAGCAGCAATGTCTACCCACCCATGGCAGAGATGGTGTCGGCCTCTTCTTTGATGTCTGAGTCACTTTGCTGAGGTTCAGAATCTCAGGTGGTGTGTGTGTGTGTGTGTGTGTGTGTGAAGTGGTAGGATGCCCAGCTTAGAAAGCAAGAGGCCCTGTGTTCGATCCTCAGAAAAACAAAAACGACAGCGACAAAAAAAAGCCCGCCGTGCCCACTGCAGGGGTGGTGGCAGCTATTTTTAACCCTGGACGCCACGTTCTGAGTTCGCTGGGCATCGGGCAGGGCCGCCGCCGCCTGCAGCTTTGCAGGCTGTGTCCTGCACACAGACACCTTGCTGCAGAGGTGCGGAGGAGCCACTAAATTCCAGGCTGAACCCAGCTCCGAGGAGCTGCTCCCACCCCGGGGGGGGGGTGAGGGTGGGGGGGGAGGGGTGTGTGAAGAGGTGTCTTCCCTCAAACAAACCCAAACCCAAAATGCACCCGGCTCTTGGGATGCATCATCGCCTGTAATCCTCTGAACAACCCTGAAAGGTGGGTGTGGTCAATTAAGGATGCTCCTAAGCCCTGTGTGTGTGTGGGGGGGGTGACTCTCCCCCGTGCAGGGTGGTGTGTTCTAATCCAGATGTGTCTTGAAGAGGTGTGGCAGCCGTGAGGCCTGCTTTCCTCTCATCTTCTTCTAGCTCGGAGCCCCCCACAAATGGAGACCCATGTCTGTGTTCCATGGGTCGGCCAGAGAGCTGGGATTGGGGGGAACACAGGCAGCCAGGTCTTCATGAAAGGCTGCCCAGCAATGTACGGTCATCTGCAATCTTGGTGGGCTGGGCTCCTCCGTCAGGACCTGTCTGTGTTGAGTGCACCTGCGCCCGGCAGCCCGGCGGCCGGGGAGGTAGACATCGAGAGGACGAGGGTTTGAGCTCAGCCTAGGCAAACGAGCACGAACCCAACGCAGCGAGGCGAGGAGCTTCCGGCCTGGAATCCCAGCCACACCGGAGGCAGAGGTGGGGTGGGGGGTCCTCACCCCAGGGTGGGGGGAAATGGGAGACCTTACTTGACAAACTAGAGCCCCAAATGCATTCAGTGCAGGGCTCGAGTGACACAGCACTGAGCCAGCCAGTGTGAAACTGAGGTCAGACATCAGTCCTGGACCAAAGAGAGGGAGAGGGAGGGAGAGGAGGGGAGGGGAATGGGAGAGGAAGAAAGGGGAGAGGAGGGGAAGAGGAGGGAAAGGGGAAGAGGAGGGGAAAGGAAGAAGAGGGGAAGGAAAGGGAAGGGGAAGGGGAAGGAGAGAGGAGGGGAAAGGAAGAAGAGGGGAAGGGAAGGGAAGGGGAAGGAAGGGGAAGGGAAGGAAAGGGGAAGGAGAGAGGAGAGGAAAGGAAGAAGAGGGGAAGGGAAGGATAGGGGAGGGGGAGGGGAGAGGAGAGGAGAAGCAGAGGGGAGAAGGGGAGGGGAGGGGAAGAGGAGGGAGAGGAAGGGGAAGGGGAGAGGAGAGGAAAGGAAGAAGAGGGGAAGGGGAGGGAAGGGGAGGGCAGGAGGAGAAAGGGAAGGGGAGAGGGAGGGAAGAGCAGAGCAGAGCAGAGGGGAAGCAGGAGCCTCCATGGCCTCGGATTCCTTGTGGAAGGTTGGCCTCTGGAGCAATGTGCCTTGTGCTTGTCTCCTGTCTCCACCTCCCTCTTCTCTCGCAGGACTTTCTAGCACAGGACGGGTCAGATCTGCCACCAGCTCTGGGTCAGGGTAGAGCTGGGGTGTCACCCGTGTGGACACCCCCCCTCTGGGCGGGGTGGGGTGGGGCAGGGCAGGGCGGCTGCTTGGAGGGGGAAGGGAGCCCCGGGGAGGGCCCCAGGGCTGGAACCGCACCCCTGAGCCTTGCCCCTGCCCTGGAGCCTGCAGAACAGCTGGGCAGCCGCGTGAGTCACGGAGCTGGTCCCGGGGCGGCTGCTGCTGCTGCGTGGAGCTCAGCAAACCCCAGCTCAGCACCCTCAGCGAGCAGATGGCGGAGCCTGCAGGGGACAGGGGCGAAAGGCTGAGTCACCGCGGCCTCGCCTCCCCGAGTCGTGGGACGGCTACCCTCTATTTTGAGCCCTTGGCAAGCACGGCCCAGGCTGGCTTCCCACCCGCCGGCCCCGGCGCTGGTGCAGCTGCCCAGCCACAGTGCCACAGAGCCCCAAGCCCGGCCACACACGGGCTGCACCCCCAACTGGGCTCCATTCCCCAGCATGTGCACTGCCACACACCGATGGTGAACACACCTGACACACCGCCCGGAGGGACTGGCAGAGAACAAATAAGAAAGCTGCCATCATTACACGGTGGGAAGATTCAGGAAATACTTCACTGGTTCAACAGATTCCCCTCCCTCCCCTCCCCTCCCCTCCTCTCCCTTCCCCTCTTTTCTCCTCCCCTCCTCTCTCCTCCCCTCCTCTCCCTTCTCTTCTTCTCCTCTCCCCTCCTCTCCTCTCCCCTCCCCTCCCCTGCTTTCCCTTTCCTTCCCTTTTTTTCCTTTCCCTCCTCTCTCTCCCTCCTTTCTTCCCTCCCTTCCTTCCCTCCCTGTCTCTGTCCCTCCCTCAAGCTGTGGCTACAGCCATTGAGTGCTAGCCTGGAGCAACCACCACAACAAAGAGCCCAGAGACAATGTCCAGGCCTCAAGTTCAAGCCCCAGGACTGACACAGAAAAACAAAAACAACCCCCCACAAACCCAGAGGCTCCCCCTCCCCCAGGTTAGGTGCCCGAGTCACCCCACAGCAAGGCCCGGGGAGTTAGTTTTAAGCCAGAACTTTCTGTTTGCAGATGGCTGTCCATGTAGCCAAGCTCCATCTCTGGGCCTCAGGCGAAGAGAAGAACTAGCTTCATGGCTTTACCTAGAGGATGAACTAAAATAAAGAGGATATGGCCTCCGCTTAGCGCCCAGCGCGCTATCTGTATTAAGCACAACTACTAATTACCTTGAGAACGACAGGCTGCATCTGAACGGATCCCTCTGGTGAACGGCAGACCCCAGTGTCTGCTCCCCCTGAGCTGCTCTGTGCAGCGTGGATGTCAAAGTCCCCACCCCAGGAGCTCACCTCCTCTAACACCCAGGCCCCCCATCCGCCTCCGGGGAGCAGGCCCCGCCGTACGCTCAATAAATACTGATGCTTTCCAAGGCCACCTCTCCCTGTATGACCCCAGCGCCCCTCACTCCACGTGCTCTTCAAGAAAAGAACGCTGTAGTGCAATAAGCTCCGGCCGCGTGGCAAGTCCTAAACCCCATCCCGGAGATGTGTGAATGCCCCCTGTGGTGTCCAAGGCTCTGAGAAGCTCTGTAGGCAAAGACAGCTGTGCACGCTCAGATGCCCAAGAAGAGCCCCTGACAATGTGACACGCTCCTGGAAGTTTTAGGTTTTTGTTTTCTCGCCCAATTATTCCCGAGTGGAAGGCTTTAGGGCCATGCTAATACCACACAAGTATCCATCCCCCGCTTTCATTCTGGTGGACAGACCCTGTCCATCTCCCTGGTCAGCCATCACTGCAAAGTCCACCCCGGTCTCTTCTGCTGCTGCCGTCCCTCTGCTCCACTCACCTCTGGACTTGGTGGCTCACGCAATTTTTGAATCTCCCTGACCCTTGCCCCGTCATTCCCAAGGCTCTGCTTCTCTCTGTCAGCACAAACCCCGTCTCTTCTTTGTGGGAGTTGTTCAGCGGGCTCAGACCCCCCATCCCATCTCTTCACTCACTTCCGCCACTGCTCCCTGACTTCCTGTCTTCTCCCCACCTTTCCCAAACCTCACCGGGGAAGAGAGGCTCACGCGGAGGCCCGTTTCCTCTTCCGGGCCTAGGCTGGGTGTTTATTATAGGTCACCCTGTGGCCCAGACACACATCTCCTGATCCTAAGCTCCGGTCCCTTCTCCCACACTGCACGCTGGAGTCTCTCTGCTCCCCTGCTGGAGAACCCAGGAAGGAAGTTTCTAGAACCCTTCCTGACTGATGGGGAGGAAAGTAAAGTGTATCCATGCAGAATTCTTTCCAACTCTGCTCAGGGGCGTGGGGCAGAGGGGCTTTGCATGTGTGTGTGTGCGTGCGCGCACATGTGCATGCATGTATATATATGGGTGGAGGATTCTGATTTCAAAGGGAGCCAGGGCACAGCTTCTTCCTTTAGTCCCGGCTCTCCCTGGGACAACAGAGCTGCCCCCTCCTTGCCCCGCATGCCTCCAGTCTCCTCTTGCTGGGGCCGGTGGTGGGTGGGAATCAAGTTTGTTTGGTTGGCTTTGTTTGAATGTGTGTCTTTGGGTCCTCCATGCGCTCTCCTCCTCCTCCTTCCTGAACAGCAGCTTGGAAGTTCCAGCCTTTGGAGGACTGACTGGCTGGCAACCTACCAGGAAATATTTGGAGGTTGAGATTCGTCGCCTGGCTCTGAGGGAAGGGAAAAGCCCAGTGTGTGCGTGTGTATGTGTGTGTGTATGTGTGTGTGGTGTGTGTGTGTGTGTATCACCTCTGCCCTCTGGTACCCAGGGATTGCCACCACCACTCTCCCCGATGACCCTCGCCCAAAAGGAGGCAGGCAGAGGGCCGGGCTGGGAAAAGTCTTTCTGCTTAGAGCAGGTTTTGTAGGCCAAGGATAATCAATAGAAATGCATTTTTAATAGCTCCTTTCTTGTGAGCAGCGCTAGGATGCGGCTCAGAGAAGGCAGGGACCCAAGGCAGGTTTTTGGAAGGAGTGTGCCAGTCACCAGCCAGCATCCAGAGTGTGTCCGTGCATCTGTGCTGAAACACAATGCTGTTGATGGCTCCCTCTTGTATAAAACCCACGTAGCTCCCAAGCCCCGGAGAAGAGAGGCCCAGCTGACACACAGGGCATAGAAAGCCAGCACAGCTTGGCCAGTGTCTAAAATTTCCCCCCTTCTACTTGTTCGTTTCATTCATTCATGACTGTGATCTTGCCTTCCCATCCGGGTCTCTCCGGATCTTATCATCGCCATAAGATTTGCTGTTCCCTATGCCTAGAATATGTCTGCTTCACATTTCCTCCATCTCTTAGGAGGGCTCCAGACTATTCATGTTACTTTAGAATAGCTTAGTAGCAAACAGCACAAAGGATATATTGGCAAGTCAAGATACAGATGGGTGTCAAGCAAGGCTAGATCCAGCAGTCCCAACAAGGTGCCAGAGGACCCAACTCTCTTCTTTTTTTTTTTTCTCTCAGCCAGGCAAAGTTTCCTCCTGCAGAAGAGTGTACCACCAGTCAAAACTCTGGCAAGTAAGCATACAGAGCCAGCCAGCTGCTCCTCTATTTAGCCCTAACGCAGCAGACCCCTCCCCTCTGCTCTGATTGGTTGAGCTCAGGTTCCGTCTGCTTGTGATTGGCTAGTTTGAATAGGGTAAAATGTATTTACATAAAGGTGACTTTGAAATAAGCTTAACAGGGCTCAAGCAATCCCCAAATACACACGCACCATTTCTTGAACAGTCAGAGGCGTGTGGTAATCCCTCTTGAAAAGGAAACCAGCTGAAGACCAGACCTGACATCGCAAACTCCTTCCTTATCCCAAAGCAGTTCCTCTTTGCCTTAACACGAGGGACACGAGGCCAAAGCAGGAGCTTTGAAGCCACGCATTTCGGTAGAGAAGACAGTTTTCCTCTCTTATTTTCTGTTGTTTTTTTTTTCACCCAAGTCTTTAAATATTAGTCTCCATGTGAATTAGTGTCACGGCACACAGTTAAAGCCTTTGTTCCCATTAGCTTTGGACCAGGTTGGAGAGCAGGCTGCCTGCCTCCACCTGAGCTAGGTACAGGTGTGTGGGGAAAGGGAGTCTGGGTGCCTGAACTGAGGTCCACCTTCTGGCAGGATGGCTAATTCTCACTCCACAGTGATGACCGAAGATCTGGAGACGGTCTGAAAATGGCGTTACCTGTGGACCGTACCTCCGGGCTCCCCATGGTTACCCACCTACCTGTTCCACAACCAGTGTACCTGCTCTCTGCACCACCCTGTGACAGGAGCGGGGGGCAAAGCCCGCAAGCAGCAGGTGACCGAGAATGAATGAGATGCCCACACACGCCAGTACGTTTGGATCCTCAGAACTCAGAACGTCTCATGCAAAAGCCCAGAGCCAAGATGGCTTTACAAAGGATGTGGATGAATTGGGTGGGCAGAGGAAAAGAGAGGGAGAGAGGGTGAGGGTGATACATCCCCCCACCCCGCTGTCCAGAACCTCCTATGAGTGAAGAAAGAAATAGGAAGGATTGGAGGCCTGAGGGAAATGTTAAGCCCTTCCCAGCTGTTAATGGAGGTGATAGACAGGAAGTGGGAGGGGGTGGACTGGAAGAGGGAGGTGGAGGGGTAGACTGGAAGAGAAAGGTAGAACTCTGTCCTCAGAGGGATTGATGAGAGGCATGGGGCTGTAAATAAATCGACAGGGCATGGTTTTATCTATGTGTGCATGCCCGTATATGTGTATTTTTGCATGCATTTTAAACTATATGCACTGGGGAGTTTCTTTCCCCTCAAAATTTGATCATGAGAGTTTTCAAATAGAGAAAAGTGAGAAGAATCAACAAACGGCTGCAGAGGCTACTACCCAGATGATCCAGCACACACACACACACACA
>NW_012267239.1:10692884-10695899 GCF_000151885.1 Dipodomys ordii | reverse complement strand
ATTCACTCAGAACCGTGAGAGTCATTCCTTACCTGAAATGCCTGGGGACAAGTTGTGTTTCAGATTTCAAAGACGTGAATTGCCGCTGCCAGCCCCCTTCCCCTCCCCGGGGCGGCCTGGCCGGCCCAGGTCGGCCCTGTGGCAGTTACACCAACGTGGAGAAGACGGGTGGGTGATTCCGCCAGCCACAGGGTGCCGGTGTGTGGGCGCCGCTGCTGCCTGGCTCTGTGTGCCTGGCCTAGGCCGTGTGTGGAGAAATCTCCGAGACGCAGAGTGCGCACGAGGCGATGAGCAGCAGGCCAGCGTGCACACCCAGGCTGTGTGACTCTGGGACCAACTTCTCCCAGCCCCACCCAGCTGAGCGGGCTCCAGCGCCCGAGAGGCCAGAGCTCAGGATCTGCGGGTGAGAACACCGTCTATCAGGCCTGAACGCACCTTCTCCTTCTGACACCTACCGGAAACTCAACAGATTCCCCCCCCCCACCTCCGCCGCTCTGATTCAGAGACCCAGGGAAGAAGTAAGCCCAGCACTTGGGAGACCTGGGCAGGAGGCTCTTGAGTTAAGGCCCACCCAGTGTCCACCGTGGGGTGGGGTGAGAAGCTGTGCGTGTTGGCTTAAGACAATGGTTCACTGTGCTAACCAACACTCTGCCCTGAGGCATTGTGGGTATTTGACACATGCACCCCCCTGGCCAAAGTCCACCAGCCTGGGCTCAGCCCCTCCATGGAGGGGGGGCAGGGGGAGAGAGTCCCTGGCAGTGTACCGGGCCACTCAGGGCTGTGCAAGCCTGTGCTTGGTCATACGGCCTGTGAGTGACTTTCCCTCTCAAGATTATCTTCTGCAATCTTCCCACGTGCCACGGTTGACCTCCGTCCTCGACTCGGGGAACGGTGGCTGCCCGCAGAGCCGGCACACGGCAGCCAAGCTCCTCTGCTCTCATTCTAGCTGCCCAGACAGGCAACTCTGGCACGCGGGCCCTGCTGTCCATCCCCCCCACCAGCTTACACACAGACATCCCCAGCCCTACAACACTCGCAAACTCCTCCTCATCCCTCAAGACCCATCAAAGAATGTCCCTAAGAGATGACTAAGAGGATACTGTTGTGCATGACATGCTAGCATTTGCAGGATGGTTCCTTAATGGGGGAATATATATATATATATATATATTTCAAACTATATAGATGGATATAAAACATGATGGACATATGGTCATTTATTTCCTTTGTGCTGATTTGTGGTTTCTGATTTTGTTTTTTGACAGGTAGCATACATTCTTCTGTAAGGGTAATAAAAAAAAATTATTTCCAGGCTGGGTGCTGGTGGCTCACGCCTGTAATCCTAGCTACTCAGGAGGCTGAGATCTGAGGATCACGGTTGGAAGTGAGCCTGGGCAAAAAAAAAAAAAAATCTGTGAGGCGTTATCTCCAACAAATCACTGAAAAACCAGAAGTGGCGCTGTGGCTCAGGTGGTGGAGCGCTCGCCTTGAGCACAGAGGCTCAGGCACAGCGCCCAGACCCTGAGTTCAAGCCCCAGATAATAATAATTGTTATTTCTGATGTGCACGTGCGTGTGTGCGCACACACACACACACACACACACACCAGGCAAAGACAACGGCACTCTTTTCTGCGGAGGGACGCTTTCGCTCGCTGTCCCGTTGGACATGGCCTGCTGTCTCCTTGTATTCCACTCTGCAAGGAGTTCCATGCAGCCGTCCGGATCTAGGCCTGCAGCCGGGGCCCAGTGCTCTGCGACCTGACTGCACGGCGGGGGCCCAGCTCGGGGATCCCACAAGGAAGCCCCTGGCCCAGGGGTCAGACAGGCCGAGGCGGGGCTGGCGGCCACGGCGCACTGGGCAACCCCACAGCACAGGGAAGGACTGGGCCCCATGCAGGAATAAACACAGCGCACGGAAGGTTCCACCCCACGCCAGACAGAAGACACAGACAGACAGACAGACAGAAAGCGCCACGGACAACAGCAAGCGTGGGCAAGCCTGAGCCGAGCGGGTAGGCTTCGCATGCTGCGGTGGCAGCAACCGTGATGGAAGTCCGTGTGGAGCTTCGCAGGAAGTCCCAGGATGGACCCCCGACCCCGTGACCCCACGGCGGGTTAAGCATGGACTAGAGGGATCGACGTGGGCCAACACGGAGGCTGGCGCTCACCACGCTCGTGGAGTTGCGTGGTCAACTCAGGGCTGAAGGAAACGTGGTCAAGAGAGGAACGGAACTATGTCCCCCGTGGGAGGCTGGGCGGGGCCGGAGATCGTCCCCTGGAAGAGGAGACTGAGTCAGAAAGACCCACAAGGCCACCAGGTCTCTCCCGAGCAGAATCCAGAATGACAGACAAGACAGTGACAGGACCGGGTGCTATTTGGGGACAGAGAGGAAGGGGGGTAGGGGCGGAGGGGATGGGAGAGGCCGGGGGTGCAGGGGGTGTGGATAGAACATCACACGGATGTACACGCATGCCAACCCAAGCCATTCCGTGGTACGATTCACACCCAATCAGGGCCTTCCCCACCTTCACGCCCAGTCTGACTGGAGTCGGAATGGGACCCTGATCAGGGGAGGGGATGGACAGCTGAGGTTACTCAAGGCTCATTGGAGCACCCCCCCCCCGCCCCATCCAGCTGAGTGAGTCCAAAGAGAATGAGGCACCAAGGAGCCGAGCATCAGGGTGCATGAGGACACGGCCAGAGAGCGGCCATCTGCCACGCAGAGCCTGGCCTCTGACCTCCAGACTCAGGGAGGCCGCGTTCTGTGGCTTGGACCCGGCACGCACCCAGCCCGGGTGCCGAGGGCATTCTGGAGGAATGGGAGGGGCGGGGGCTTGGGGCCACGTGGGGCCAAGTGCCCTGGAGTATGGCGGGTCCTGAGATCGCTGGGGGCCGACCATGCCGGTGAAGGAGGCGGGGGTGGGGGTGGGCTTCCCCTCTAAGGGAGGTGGAGATGGATGGTTTCAAGCTGAAGCATGGTACACCCCGAGCCAGGCCAAGACACGGGGGGGG
>NW_012267239.1:10685588-10692834 GCF_000151885.1 Dipodomys ordii | reverse complement strand
TTTCTTCCTTTCTTCCTTCCTTCTCTCCTTCTTTCCTTCCTTCCACTTTCTTTTTCTTTCCTTCTTCCTTCCTTTCTCTCTCTTTCTTTCCCTCTTCCTTCCTTTCTCTTTCTTTCTCTTCCTTCCCTTCCTTCCTTCCTTCTTTCCTTCCTTCCTTCCTTCCCTTTTTCCTTCCTTTCTCTTTCTTTCCCTCTTCCTTCCTTTCTCTTTCTTTCTCTTCCTTCCTTTCCTTCTTCCTTCCTTTCTCTTTCACTTTCTTTCTCTCTTTCTCTCTTCCTTTCTTGGTACTGGATTTGAACTCAAGGCTGTGAGATCAGCAGGCAGATGCTCTCCCACTTGAGTTACCCTTGGCACATTTTTGTTTATCTTTCAGATAGGGACAGATGCTTTTGCTTGGGAACACCCTCAGCCAGTGACTCTCCAACCTCTGAACCCTCGTGTAACTGGGATTTTGTACCCCTATGCCCGACTGACCTCCAACCACAGTCCTCCAGGTCTCTGCTTCCCAGTGAGCTGGGATTAATGATGTGCGCCACCATGTCTGGCTAAAATCTGCATCCATGATGAAACTTTGCAGGTAAAATGAGGCGGTGAAATCTGGGGGGGGGTTGTCTCCAGATCCCTGCCAGGAAGCTCTTCCCACCACTCACACGCACCCCAAAATCCAGCATCATCGTAGGAATCACGGTGGCTCAGCAGTGCTGGCTCAGGGGGTGGCAGCTGCGTGGAGACCCGTTTCAGGAGTGAGGGCCTCTTGGGCCCTTCATCCTGTCAGGCCTGCTAAGGATGGGGACAGTGTTCGAAAGGCCTCGGTCATTACAAAGTAGGAGCCTAGGAAGACCTGGCGCACGTGGACCTATTGAAGATACCTCCTGCTATGGAAAGCTTCGCGTGAGGTGCCCAGAGGATCTCCAATCCAAGGATGGAATCCGAATCTTACCACCAAACAAGTAAATCAATGAGAGAGCACAGACACGTGACACCAGAGCCTCACGGAATGACCCCTGAGTCCCGTGGTGGAGGGCGGCAGGCTGCGGGGGGTCCCCGGAAGCCACAGGGAGCCTGCAGCAAAATGAGGAGAGGACTCGGAGGGGGAGTCCCACTGGGGGGAGGAAGTGGCTGGGCAGGAAGCCCACACACGTGTGCGCGCCCCTTCCACCCCACCTCCACCCCAGACTGGCCAGCTGGAGTTGGGAGGGGAGGGACTGAGGAGAGAGGAGGAGAGGCCGCTCAGTAAGAAGCTGGTGTGCACTGCCAAGCGATTCTGTCCTGGAAAATGAGCCCAATGTTACCTGACTCCCCTGTGCGGATGTACCTCTGGCTGCCCGTGGAAAACGGATTAGAGGAATCGGGAGGGCCCAGGCTCTGTATAAACCACCACGACACAACACAAGGAAAGAGACGTTGATTTTTACTGAACCAAAAGGATCCACTATTGAAACTGGGGCTTCCCGAAGGAGACAAGGCCGAGGAGGCAGCAAGCAAGAGGTAGAGCATGAATCCCAGGTGCCTGCGTGGACAACTGCTCATCTCTGAAAACACAGGAAGACCCTCCGATGACTGCAGTGATCTAGACCGTTGCAATTGCATTTTTATTTTTTGCTTGATTGTCAAGTTACTAACCCGGAGCGTATTGCAAGGAGCCACAATCGTGTTGAAAGTACTTCCGTCCACTGGATTATGAGAGCCTGGGATGGGGGACCATGTAACCCAAGCCACGGCCTACATGGTAGCGGGGAGGGTGTCATTTCCCCAAGCTCAGGCAACTTCACACACACACACACACACACACACTCACACTCCTGAACTGTCAGGGCTCTCTGTCAATTACCCACGGCAAACCACACTCTGGATCCTGACCAATTGCAGGCTCCCCCACAGAAGCCAACAATTAAAAGGTATATCCTCGGTGGATGACCGGGCGCCGGGAGACCCCGCACTCCCTGGGGGGAATATCTAACAGCTTTCAAGAAGATGCCCCAAGCTCTGGCTCCCGAAAACCTGGCCCCGGCCCTAGGAAGTACTTCAATAATGAATGATGACCAATAAACAGGCGAGCGATTTGCTGGAAATTATGAGCGATGAATAATTGAGAGGTGGGCAGGCATCCTGGGCGGGTGGTGTAACCCGCATCCCCCCCTCGCCTCCTGCCCAGTCTTTAATGTGTTTTTCTTCATGCAACTCCCTGCAGTGTAGGGTGCCATGACTCGTGTCCTTGGCCAGAGGCTGGCTGGTGGGTGGGCAGCTGCTTTGAGCAGAAGGCAGTTGGCTGTCCTGTAGATGCCGGACAACTTGGAGGTGAGAGAGGACACCCCCAGAAGGGCGTCATCTGTAGGGCCCAGAGTCAGGCTGTTCCTCTTAGTGGGGGCTGTGAGGTCATTGGGCATCTTGTTCATGTTGTGCCATTTGGTACGGTTCTGTATAACTGTTATGACCCCTCAGACCTACCCCCTTCTCCCCCCCCCCGTGTCTGCCAGACCCAGAACCCTGAGGATCCCCCAGTCTGTAAATTAACACAGGTCAGGCCTCATAGGAAGCCATGTGCAGCTGCTAGATCACGCTTGCGGCCTCTTCCCCCCGGCCGTCCTGCGAGCGATCCCACCCTGCCCAACCCCACAGCATCGATCCCCAGATCCCCAGCCCCTCGGCCGGCCTGCCACAGACCCCCGGTGGCTCACAGAACACTTCCATTTGGCTAATGAAGAGCCACGGCCTCCCCCGCTCATCTTGCGAAGGTTATTACCTGTGTTATTACGGTGATTACTGTGGCTTCTGTACCGGGCCTGCACCAGGTCTCACTCACTCACGGAGTCTAGAAGGGGTGGGGGGTGCGGTACGTGAAGGGGGTGCAGGTGCTCACCCCAGGAGTCACGCAGAGGGGAGCCAGCCCTGGGGGTTTGCATTGGGTGAACTCAAGCTTCGGCTAGGGAGAGGAAGAGAGGGGAAGAAGGAAAGAAAGAGAGACTGCAATCTCCAGAACTCGTGACCTTTGGACCTTTGACAGCCAAGGTCACCGCTAACATCATCCTTTCCGTGTCCTGACTTACCCCGGTCTGTGAACGGGAAGCAGCTGGTGGGGGTGAACGCAGGCTGGGGGACCCTGTGCCTAACACCCAGCAGGTGCTCGGGGCCGGGTGGCCCCCGCTTTCCTCTCTGGGATGAGCCCCTCCTGGACTACAGAATCTGCTGAGCACACCCCCCCCCCCGTGTGAGCGTGGCCCCAGGTGGTTGGGGGTGGGGAGAGGAGGAAGTTAAGAAGATCCAAGGCCTTCTCTGTCCTCGACTGTCTGATTTACAGCTGGAACCTCCGTGAATGGAAGAACTGCAGAAAACCTTAATCCCCGGCCCCCACCCCCGGGGCTGGAGGCGATCCCCCCACACCTGAGGTCCCCCGAGTGCTCGATCAAGCCCACCAGGTGGCTCGAGGGATGAAATATCTTCTCCCCTGGGTGGACGAGGGCCTGGCCTGTCTTGCTCAGAAGGAAAGAATCTTCAGGAGATCAGTGTCGTGTGGTTGAACCCGTTCCAGCCGTGGGGGAGTGGGGGAGGGCGTGGGGAGGGCAATAGAAGAACACCCCATCCCCCCATCACCACCCCAACTCGGAAAACAAGCACTGAGCACCCGGGCAGGGACGCTGAGCTGCGGTTCGATGGCAGAAGAGACTCTGTCTGTTCGGCAGCTTCCCTGGCTCCTGCCAGGGCACTGGAGAAAGACAGAGAAACTTCCAGAAGCAGAGTATATCTAGGAATTGAGGCTCCCCCCCCCCACGTCCTCCCTGTACTCCAACCAGATTGGCCCCTCCCCAGACCCAGGTTCAGGGCTCTCCGGCCTCCATGACACTGCGCCCCAGCACACAGCGGCTCCGAGGGCCTGAGCTTTCCCACGTGGCTGGGGTCTCCGTTGGGGATGGCATTCCGTCCCCACCAGGGGGACTGGGCCAGATAAGCTCTGGAGAGTCACGGCCACATCCATCCGCCAGGCACCGTGGACGCTCCCTGTGCATGCGTGTGAAGGGGGTCACTCCCTTGCTGAGTCATGAGGTGTCTGAGGTCAGCTGGTGTCTCCTCTCGAGTTCCCAGCACCCCAGAATGTAATGCATCTGGAAACGGGGTCTTAAAAGATGAACGAAGTTAACACACAGCCACCTAGAGGGGCCCTCGCACCACGACTCCAGGTAAAACAAAGAAGCCTGGATGGAGGGAAGAAGGAGAGACGGAGCGGGAAGATGGTCACCTGTGAGCCGAGGATGGGGCCGGGGGTGGGGGTGATCTGGTGCTCCCAGATTGTGCTCCTGGTCTCCAAGGAGATAAGAAGACGTGTTCCTGTTGGTCCTTGCTCTGTTGTTTGTTGTGAATGTCCGGGGTCAGTTGGCCTTTCTTGGAAAGGAGCAGCTACCCAGCCCTGGGGTGGGGTGTGTGTGTGTGACCTTGGTCGAGAAGGTCAGAGACCTAGACTGATTGTTGTCCATCTGCTTCTCTGGATGGTGAGAAACGCCCCAGGCCATTAGCTTATCAAGACAGAGGTTTATTATGATTATGATTATTATTAGGCTTGGGTGTTGGGTGTAGGTCCTCTAGGCTGTAGGAGGAAGGGAGAGGTTGGAGTCCCACAGACCTCTCTGTGACTTTGGGGGTGACATGGCCGTCATACACGGACAGATGCAGCTCAGGGCATGGCGGACACCCTCTTCTCTGGGTTGTGGGTCGACGCTCTGTGTGTTTTGTTGTTGTTTTAAACAGACAGCCCTTCTGAGGGGAGGTCACACCGGTGCAGGCAGGGCGGCCTAGGATGTGGCGGGGAGACGGAGCTCACGGTGGTCTGTCTGTCTGTCCGTCTGTCCCCCAGTGCATCCTTCCTCCCTGCCCAGCGCGGCCTGGAGATGGGACACAGATTCCATCGTGAAGAAAATGAACACACATTCATTTCTCGCCACCACCCCTTCCACTTGTTTTTTTTTTTTTTTGTTCAAATAATCCAGTTTCCCTGTCTCGAGACAAGTCATTATTCATGTGCAACCTGGCCACTCCGCCCCCTGGGGAGGAAGGCCAAATTGATTTAACATCTAATTCACTTTGTACCTCCTGCTAACCCTAGTGGTGTGTTAACTTCACCCGGGCTGCACAGAAGGAGGGAGGAAGCGGGGAGGGAGGGAGGGAGGGAGGAGCAGGGCAGAGGGATCCACAAGGACATGGGACCAAGTCTGAAAAGGATGGAGGGGCTGAAGCGGTCATCACAAAGTCCAGTCTTCCTCTCCAGACCCTGGTCACTCTCAGATGGGTTTCATCCACCGATCGACAGCTCCCACAATACCCTCAGAAGTGGGTTCTTCCCATTGGACGGACCCGCCCACAGCCCGCACACCCAGCCCCATCACCGGCCTCTGCCTGTGTCCTGGGGGATGGACTGAGCTTGCGGGACGTTGCTCTGTGTTCTGGAAGACTGCGGGGCTAGAGGAGAGAGCCGGCCCCTCCAGGCTGACCACGCTCTCCTACCACAGCCGCCCCTGGCTTTGTCACCACCCCGAACCCTGTCTGTCTGTCTGTCTGTGTGGCGATTGCCGTGGGATAAGAGACCCTTGTGAAAATATCACAGGAGGAGGCAAGCAGAGCACCCCCCCCCCGCTGCTCCCCCTCATCCTCCAGTCATTGGATTGTGGTTTTCTCCGCCTCTCAGGGAAAATCACATGATAGCCACAATCAGGCCCCTTTCTCCAGGGCTGGCCCTCCCTTCCAGCAGAAGGCCTCGTGAGAAAAGGGAAAACACGCTGTGGGGTAGGTCACGAGGAGAAGAGGAGAGGCCAGGGCGTTTCCAACACGGGCAGCATCTCTGTCACCATGAAGGAGACTCTGTCCATTAGGCCCAAGTAAACATCGGGAAGAATCTTTCAAAGCCTCTGTTGAGAAAGTGTGTGTGTGTGTGTGTGTGTGTGTGTGTGCGCGCGCGCGCGCGCGCGCCCTGTAGTGTCCCAGCCCCAGAGCAATGGAGCATCTGTTGTTCACAGCAACCACCGCCTCTCCTGGCACCATCTTCCACGGCTTCTGATTCTTCTAGCAATTTCTACGTCACTTCCCATGTCCATCGCTTCGCCCTTGAGCTCTTGTCTCCAAAGAGCCCAGCTGGAGGCAGGGCCTTGGGGCAGCACCGGGTCGCCCTGCCCAAACATGTGGCCCACTCAGCAGAAGCAAACGGCAAGAAGCGTATTCCCCCTGGCATCTCGCTGGGCCTGCCAGACAGACGTATTCTACTTGGACTTTCCCAAAGAGCTGAGGTTCCCCCCGATCTGTGCCCTGACTCTGCTCCTATTTCTTGTTGTTGTTGTTAGTCCTGGGTCTTGAACTCTGAGCCTGGGTGATGTCCCTCAGCTCTTCAGCTCAAGGCCAGTGCTCTACCACTTGAGCCACAGCGCCACTTCTGGTTTTCTGGTGGTTTCTTGGAGATTAGAGTCTCACGGATGTTCCTGCGCGGGCTGGCTCTGAACTGCGATCCTCAGATCTCAGCCTCCTGAGGAGCTGGATGACGGGCGTGAGCCGGGGCCCCTGACTCGGCTGCTCTTTCTTTCCCCTCTGTCCCTCGCGGTGGTCCGTAGTGCGTGCATCCGCTCCTGCGAGTCCAAGGAGAGGAATCAGGGGTCCAAGGGCAACTTTGTCAAGAGAGGGTTAACGATACCCGGGTGACACAGTTCAAGTCCGTCACTGTCATTTCATCTACGGAACCTTCTGGCACTTCTTTGCGCGGCTGTGCTCTTGTCTGCCAGCCAACCCCAGGCCCGGGCACCCCCCGGGAAATGTTAGCCGAGCGCCCTGATCTGTTTGACTGCCTGTCATCTTCACACATCACGGGGCTGGTGACGAACCGTCTAATTAGTGCCCCTCTGCGCCCTCCCCGCCCTCTCCGCCCGGTCGCGTGCCTGGCTCCGCTCCGAGCCTCCGCCCCGCGTCCCACGGCCTCTGCCATGTCAGCTGTGACCCCGGATCCACGTCTGCGTGGGCCTGCATGCATGGGACAGCTTCAAGTCCCGACTCCGCTGGCCAACGCTGCGACCTCATGGAAGGGACCGGACCCCCCGAACTTCCACCCACCTCACCAGGTCATGGGGGTCATTCACACGAGATGATCCTGGCAACAGAGCGGGTTGAAGGTCCAGCACCTGACAGATTCTCCAAACACACAGGCACTGTATCACCATCACCACCACCATCATCATCATCACCACCACCTTCACCATCATCACCATCATCACCACCA
>NW_012267239.1:10655059-10675690 GCF_000151885.1 Dipodomys ordii | reverse complement strand
AAGGGAAGGAAGGGAAGGAAGGGAAGGAGGGGAAGGAAGGAAGGAAGGAAGGAAGGAAGGAAGGAAGGAAGGAAGGAAGGAAGGAAGGAAGGAAGGGGGAGGGAAGGAGGGAGGGAGGGAAGGAAGGGAGGGAAGGAGGGGAAGGGAGGGAAGGAGGGGAAGGAGAGGAAGGAGGGGAAGGAAGCAAGGAAGAAAGAGAGGAAGGGAAGCTTTCTAGAGGCTGACTTTTACCGTGTTGGCGAGTTTTCTTGCTCACAGATAGACTCTCTTTCTGTTTAGCTTAACATAATCCCACCTGTCTATTCTTGCTTTGCTTGCTTCTGCCTTTGAGGTATGCACCCATGATGGAATACTAGTCAGCTTTATAAAGAAGGAAATCCTGTCGCAAGCAACAACAGGGCTGAGTCTGAATATAAGATGGAGAGGAATCATCCAAGATGGGCACTGCCCAGAGTCACTCACGTAGATGCAAAGGAAGTGGGACACACAGACCCAAAGAGTAGCAGGGAGGGGACCAGGGTCTGGGGAGGGAGGGAGGAAATGGAGAGACGCTCATCTAATGGACACACAATGCAGTTTGACAAGAGGAATCTGTTCCAGGGGGCAATTATAAGACATGGTGGCACTGACTGATAATAACATATGGTGTCTTTGACAGTTGTCTAAAATGGGAGTTGTTTTTGTGGGATTTTTTTCCAATGATTTCACCACACATCCAAACAAAAATTTGAGGGAATGGATCCGTTCCTAACACTGATTCAACCATTCTATAATATATGCACAGGTCAAGGCAACCGTACAATGTTGTCAAGGCGAAAGAAATAAGCCAACAAATAATTTTTCAAATCCTCTACCTATTTAAGCCCCAAGGCTCTGTTACTTGCAGCCTAGTGAATTCCTAACCAATCTTCTGGCGTCGAGTCTAAGAAGCAACGCGGTCATGAGAGGTCTATGGGTCAGAAGATTCTAGAACTTTCTACTGGTTGCTCTGGTCCAAGAGCCAACAGAATCATCCCACCATAGCCCCTCTAGTCACATTTATATTTTAACTAACCCCTCACCCCCAGAGGGGAAATAAATATATAGAGATAGATCTAATCTAGATCTAGATAGATAGGTTGTTAGTGAAATTTGAGAAGCATCCCCATAGAAAAAGCCCACAGAATGACGGGACTTCCCGAAGTTTAAAGAGAGACTTTGCAGATTTCTTACCACCACTACCAAGAAGAGACCCCCAAAGATACAAAGCCAGAATCCATGGTATGCTGGATCCCAGCCCGAAGTCTCAGAGCACACCATTGGCATTTGCTCTGAGCTGTTATCCAAATTGGTTACAAGATTACCAACCCCCAGAAATGAAGTCTAAATACACACACACACACACACACACACACACACACACACACACACTTAAAAGTTCAAACTCTGTGTTGGGTCCTGACCTCTGAAATATTTATACACAACGCTGCACCTTCGTGATAACATCTCCTGGAATCAGCTCTGTCGCCGGGCTGTGTGAGGAGGAAGATCATAAATGCCCTCATCCTCTATAATTCAGTAAGGGAGAGCTTGAGTCGCTCCCCCTCCTTCACTCCCCCCCAGCCCCGACCAGACACAGCTAAGAATAGCCAGGTTCCTTGTTGTCTTTCAGAGATTTAGGAATAGAACAGGAAGTTTCCTGGTGCTCTCGTTCCTCGGGAGAGACATTTTAGAAGCCCTTGATGTCCGTGCCACCTGGCTGGTGCCCAAGATGCACCCTTGTTCTGCAGGGATGGTTTCATCCCGTGGCTGATTTCTTCCTCGTGCCATTGCTTGCCAGACTAGTTCAATGCAGGGTCATCTCTGTGTGCGTTTCTTGCTTCGCTCCATGTCTCCCTGGCAAGGAAAGAACAGCACAGTTTTGTGGCATCTTGCTGGAAGCCGCCCCCTGGGTCCAGCCAGCCTGGGCAATGAGTTTCCATGGAGACCCTCAGACAGAAAGGCCTCGTCTCTCTTCTCCCTGAGTTCTTGTAGTTAGGAAACTCAGTGGCCAGCAACGGAGAAGCCACCTTTTGAGAGGTCGGATGGGGGTCGTTGTTGGAAAGCTGGGTGACTGCAGATGGACTCTGGTCACAAAGACCTGCAGTGCCTCGGGGGATACACTTAAGCCGGCAGAAAACTGAGCCCTGAGGGCAGGAGAGGAAAGAAAGAGCAGAAAAACAATATCAACAAACCGGATCAACCCCTGGGGAGAGCTGAAGTGGGAGGAGAAGAGCCGGGAGCCAGGAGACACAGGAACACGAGGCAGAGTGTAATGGCAGTTGAGCTGCTCTGGGCCTACATAGTGTCAGGAGCCGGGGGCAGGTTCATAGGAAACTCCAGAGTCTCCCAAGTTCAACGCTCAGGACCAACAGGTCAGTTAACCTATCCCTGCCTCTGTCTCTAGGAATTCAGGCATGCGTATACCTGGGAGGTGGGACTTCCCCTTCTTCCACCATGGAGACAAGATGGCGGCCAATCAAACCCAATTCCCTAACTACCACATGGCCAAGGTGGCACCGGTTAGACCCAGCATCCCTACTTCCTTCTAGAACCAGATCCCAATGTAGGCATTTGAAGAGCAGGAAATGGAGACTGGAATAGTTCACAGTCAGATTCCCCCTCTTCCTCTCACCAGCAATGGGGCCAGGACTGCACCCTCCCGCCCTCCAGGGTCCATGTGTGTGTGTCATGGGGTTATGTCTACTCAAGGCCAGAAACCTCATGTGTGTCCTCCAGAACGGTGTTCTTCCGGGTGCGGGACTTTGTCTGTGGTGCCCGATGCTGTGTGTCAATGTCTGACCACCTATTTCCCCACCACCAAGTGTTAAACCACCAGCAAGCCTCTCAGCGTGACAGCGAGTGGGCGGGGCCTGGCGGGAGGCCTTTGGGTTCTGGGGGCAGAACCTTCCTGAGTGGATTAGTAACGGCTTTGCATCCTGAGATGGGTTATCTACCTCAGGGCCTGGACTCTCACTCACATGCCTTCTCTCCCCATCCACTCCTCCTGACATGAACGGAAGCAGCACCAAGGCCCTTCTCCAGAAGTGAAGACGGCTATGGTCCCATGTTCTGGATCTTTCCAGGTCCTGGAACCAGGAGCCAAAAGAAAGTCTCTTTGTCAAATTAAATAAATAAACAAACAAAACAAATGGCTCAGTCTCACCTCCAAGCAGTGAGGTAGCTACCATAACTCTGTCCATTTCACAGGCTCAGCACAGGTGAGTCGCTTGCCGACGACCACACAGCCTGTGCAAGGTAGAGTCCAGGCTAGGAGGCACACGGCTCAGCCTCCAGAGCCCAGGCTGGCCATTCTAGAAGCTGTGGATATTCCATACTTGAGTTAACGGTAGGGCCCTCATTGCCTACCGAAGGCAGCAGGTAAACCCTGGCTCTCTAATCCTGAGACCTTTCACCCCATCCCTCTTCCTGTGACCTTTGATCCCCTCCCTCCTCCTCCCTTTGTAATTTCCCAGGTTTCCCCCAAACCCTACTTGAAGTTGCAGAACCACACAGTATCCTGAATTCAAAACAAACAAGCAAACAAAAAGTCTCTCTTGGCCTGCCTTCCCTGCCCCCCCACCCCGCAGGGCGGTGGGAAGAAGGTGGATTAGTCCCCAGGGGCATCCACAGACCGACATTTCTGCTCTCCTTCTGCCTTCTCTTTTCTACCCTCTGGCTGGCCATCCCAGGCCAGTTGGGATGGCCCAGCGGCATTCAGAATCAATTCAGCCCCAAATTCAGAATCCAGCCCACCCCATATCCAATCAAACCTGCAGAATCCGGGACTTGGGGTTCAGGGGATGCGGGGGAGACCAGGCCCTGGCTTGCGCATTCTAGATGATTCTGCCAGGGGCTCTCAGGTATTCCTAGAGGCTAGAAAGTCTGGAAATCCTTAGCAAATGGGGTGAGGAGAAACCAGAACTTCCTAAACCTGAGCCCGGGCCACTGTGTGCCCTGAGGCGAACTAGGGAAACTGAGTCACCCAATGCACTCCACTCCCTGCCCGCCAGGCTGTGTGGGTGGTCTGTTCCTCATTTATCCCTGCAGGTGACAACACAGCTCTGCTTGGCTTTTCCACCCGCATCTCCATGTTGTCCTCTGCGGGGCCAGCTGCCTCAGTTTCTCCCAAGGGTAAGGCAAACAGAGCGGAAGGTAGAAGGGGGAGGAGCAATTTTCAGTCTTGAAATTTTTCTTTTCTTTTCTTTGTTGACCATCGGGCTTGACCGGAGGCCTGGGCACTGGGCCTGAGCTCTTTTGCTCAAGACTAGTGCTTTGCCACTTTGAGCTACCGCACCAATTCCTTCCTGAAAACGTTTTCTGGCTCTCTCTCTCTCTCTCTTTCCCCTCCACAGCTATAAAACTGGGATAATAATCCTGCTTTATCTGCCCCAAAGGGTTGTGAGATAATAAAAGGGTACTTTGAGAACATGTGAAGTTTGTACAATTATTGTGGGTCATTATGATCATGAGCCATTTCTGGGGGGGGAGTGTGTGAAGGGGGAGGGGAGTGTGTGAAGGGGGAGGGGTTCCCTCCAAGCCAACCATGACCCAGCGTCCCCACCCCTCTAATGCATATACATGAGTTCCTTCCACCACCCGGCAAGCCAGCTCCTACCCAGCTTTGGCCAGGTGTCAGAATCAACGGTAGAACCAGTTGAAGACATCTAACAAGATTCCAGGCTCCAGCCAAGACACTGTTTAAGTTCTGCACGGAAGTCAACAAGCTTTTGTGAAGGGAAGGAAGAGAAGGGGTCCTAAGAGTTCAGGACCTTTGACACTGAAAGCCCTGAGGCACCACTTTCTTGGGAAGGAAGGTGGGGGGTGGGGGGCCTTGCTGGTTCCAGGCACTAAAGTCCCCTGACTTCCTGTTGACCTCTGAACTGAGCATCTGAGCATTGTAAGATCCCACTGGATTTCCCCCAAACCATCGGTTCAAGGTTCCTGTATCTGCTTTCTGCAGGGAATTTATCTCTCGCTTAAAAAAATTATTTGTATATTTATTTATTTATTTATTTTGGGTCCGGTTGTGGGGCCTGAACTCTGGGCCTGGGTGCTGTCTCTCAGCTGTTCAGCTCAAGGCTAGCACTCTACCACTTGAGCCACAGCGCCACTTCCGGCTTTTTTCTTTTTGCTTATGTGGTGCTGAGGAATCGAACCCAGGGCCTCAGGCATGCAAGGCAAGTGCTCTACCACTGAGCCACCTTCCCAGCCCCTGTATATTTATTTTTGTAGTACAAAAGATTGAACCCAGGACCTGAAGCTTGCTAGGTAAGCTTGAACCACACTCTCAGAAGTTTTATATTATTATTATTGTTGTTGTTGTTATTGCCATCCTGTGAGATGGTCTTACTAACTTTTCCTAGGCTGACCGTGACCCAGAGCTTCTCCTTACCTCTGCCTCCTGAATATCTATGATTACAGGCAGGTGCACCCCCCGTGGCTGATCAATTGCTAATTGGTAGGTTTATAGGTTTATGTAAGTTTATGTCCTGACGTAGTTTTAATCTCCCCTCCCCCTCCCGCCCACGTGGCCCCTCCCAGAGACGGAATGACGTCCCAGCTTACTGGGAGCCTGCAAACACTCCCCCCACACACATTTGTTATCCTCCGGCTTCTTCGTCACATTGAGCTTTAATTCAGAATCTGCCACGTTAGGGTGGAGGAGGCAGAGCTGGTCACCTCATGGCAGCCAGGATGGGAACAAGGCAGCAAGCAGAGAGATCTTCCCCCAGGCCACGTCCCCCAGGGAGCCTCCTTCCTCCAACCAGACCCAGCCTCCTGATTCCCGCCGCCTGCTTGTCAGGGCATGAAGCAGATCCGGCCATGGATGAAGGACTCGTTGACGTCTGTCCACCGTGCCACGGCGGTGGGGGCCAAGGGGGTTCAGCAGAACACAGACCCCCACTCTAGCGTCTGCACTTATAACCGAGAAGAAACGGACGGAGGAAGAGAAGAAACACGTCCTCCAACCCTCATCGACGCCTTCGAGGGTCCATTCCGCCTTGGGTTCTCCGCCCTTCCCGGAGCTGGGCCTCGGTGACCTCGTCGGCAGGGAGGAGAGGAGGCTCTGCTCGCTTCGTGGGCTGCTTTGCCTGTCGGTAGATGCCAGGATCCTCACTGCTTGACTCACGCAGCGCGGGCGTCACCCACGTGCTGAGAATTACCACCGATCCGCTTCTCGCCCGTCCACGTGTGGGAAATGCGACGGGACGTGGCGGCATCTTCAAGTACCCCACCAGACCACCCAAAGGCTTCTGCACACAAGGGAACGGTTACTTCCCTGGGGCCAGGCCATTTGCGAGTTCTGAGTGAACCTACTTTCCCCTGCCCCCACCACCACTACAAGACACTCCCAGCTCTCTTGGGGGAGAAAATTCCAAGAGGTCACAACCCCGTCCCCCCAAATAAAAGCCCAAACTTTGTTTTCTGTGTGCACAAACCAGCACACAGCCCGTGGATCTCTCCCTGTGGATCTCAGCCCTGCCGGAGGGCTGCCCTGCAAACCCTGCTCCCCCACCCCGGCGCCCTCTCCACCCGCCCTGCACTGGGATGGGGGTGGGGGTGGGGGAGGAGGTAAATTGCCCAACCTCCCCAAAGAGGGAAAAGGACTCAGGGCACAACCACCAGACGATAAATTCCGGTGACTCTCCCGCCTCCCCCCAAAAAACAACAAAAAACGCCTTTTCACTGTTCCCAAGTTACCCTGTCGCTGTCTGTTAGACTTTCCTAGGAGAGGAAAAAAAGATTACTTCCTAAAACGTTCAAGAGCCTTTCCTCAGTTTGTTATTAAAGCAATTATCTAGCATAACACACCGAAGTCGCCGAAGGTATTCTAATAGGAAACAAATGCTCTAGGGCCCGCACGCCGCCGGACTCAGAATCTCCAGTGAACAAAAATGAAGGGAGGGAGCGATGATTAGTGGGGAAAGGCAGGGAAGGGAAGATTTTCCACCTGGCCTTGGAGAGCACATCAAAAGGCCGACCACGGGATCCTATTCATAATCACTAATGCCAGGTCGTGGGGCCCTGAGGGGCTCTCTTCTACCCATCCCCCAGGCCCCTCCACTGCACGGAACCCTGCTCACACCAGGCCTACGTCCCAGAGAAGGCTCTGGTAGCACACACTCAATTTGTGCCAGCCAAGCACGGGCCTGGCTCCACCAACCTCCACCAGACCCTTCACACTGTCCCACGGGGATGGCCAGCAATAAAACCCAACTCCTACAACAGATCTGAACTCCCCAGATGCCCTGAAACTGGGTATCTGAGAACATGATCCAATGGGAGAGAACGGGAGAGTATGTCCATTTCAGGACAGCCCATCACTCTGCTTTGCACTGGGCACAACAAAAATTGTAAAAAATAAGTCCCCTCAAGTGTTGACACTAGAGCGGAAGACGGGATTGACCTGTCCCACCCGCTTCCCAAGGTCAACCAGAACCAAGACACCAGATGACTCCGAACACAGAAGGGGAAAAAAATCAAAAACCAAAAACGGACCTCTGTGATTGATTGTTGCTGCCTGCTTTGAGCACAGCACAGGAGGATAGCAGCACTTAGTGTCACTACTCTTCACTGGTAACTGTGCATACTGATGAATCGGGCTCTTAAAAGAAAAGTTACAGGGCTGGGAAGGTGGCTCAGTGGTAGAGCGTTTGCCTTGCATGCATGAGGCCCTGGGTTCGATTCCTCAGCACCACATAAGCAGGAAAAGCTGGAAGTGGCACTGCGGCTGAAGTGGTAGAGTGCTTGCCTTGAGCTGAAGAGCTGAGGGACAGTGCCCAGGCCCAGAGTTCAGGCCCCATGAACTACCAACAAAAAAATAAAAATAAAAAAGTTACATGTTCTAATATGGCAGGGTTGGGATGGGTGCTTGGGATTCTGCATTTCCAGCAGACCCTCCTAGTGTGGAAATCTAGGGGCTGCGTTGCATAGCAAGCGTCTAATGTGGACCGTATTTCCGGGTTCATCATTTTTTTCCGATCAGCTTGTCTTTGGACATTTTAGAGCTCAAGTCCCAAAACTCAGGCTCCACGTGTCAGATCTCTCTTGTCACCCCAATGTACCAAATAAAAAGTCAGGTCAAGCTGGGCGCTGGTGGCTCAGGCCTGTCATCCTAGCTACTCAAGAGGCTGAGATCTGAGGATCACGGTTCAAAGCCAGCTCAGGCAGGAAAGTCCGTGAGACTCTTATCTCCAGTGAACCACCAGAAAACCGGAAGTGGCGCTGTGACTCAAAGCGGTAGAATGGTCACCTTGAGCACAAAAGTTCAGGGACAATGCCCAGGCCCTGAGTTCAAGCCCCTGAAGCTGAATCATCCCCTAGTCTCCCACTGGTCTCTATAAATACTTGGTCTAAAGCTCCTGGAGATTTCACATTCCTGGGTGAACCCTTGGGGAGAGCCACCCCCAATTCCTGAACAAATAATCACTTCACAGATCTCCTTTCTTGTGGTATTTTAGTACCTTGGGCTTCATCAGCCCCCAGAGGCACGGAGGGAAAGTCACTGTCCAGATAAAGCCCACAGTGGCTCAGGCTGCGTTTTGCTGGGCTGTAGACCCAAGAGGCATGGCGGAGCCTTCCAACCTTCCCTCAAGTTCCCCTCAAGTTCCACCATGGACAGAGACACCCAGCAGGCGGGGGGGGCGGTGTGGTATTTCAAAAGCTCCCTGCCAGCCCCTGAAAAATGTGGTCCAGGACGCCCGGCATTACTTCTCACGCTGAAAGCCTTCCTTCCCTGAGCAAAAGGAGAAGACCAGAGGCAGAGAGAGGAGACTGGAAACTCACTCCCAGGTTTGTGAGGCCTGGCTTCGCCCTGTGCGGCCTAAGGCTCACGCTCGGCCCTGCCAGTGAGCTACCGTCCACCTGAACCACACCCTCCACGCTTCCCCTCCCACCTCAGTCCCTTTGCGCCTGCTATTTCATTCCAGGAGGGATGGATCGAACCCAGATCTGCTTCCTGGCTCTGTCATTCTCTTGGCTGGCTACCTGACCTGGGGCAGCCTTTAGAGTGAGTTTCTCCGCTCGTGGAGTGGGGGTCGGGGTCTGCACAGCGCAGCCCTGGCACACAGCAGATGCTGGATAAAGGAGGGGATGTTGCTAGCACGTGCTATCTCGGCCTGGCCCAAGGCCTCACTATCACAGAGGGTGACGACCGCCCCATCCGTCCCTCTCAGCCACGATTGTCTGGCTTCTCTGATTCCCGCTGCTCAACAGCAGTCTCTCCAAGGCAGGGAGGTGGAAGAGACAGTTCTTCATCTATTGTCAACTTACTTTTCTTTCTTTCTGTTTAATGGAAGAGGCAAAGGATCTTGAGGTCTCAGAAGCGTGTGCTTAACCCTCCTGGCTCAGCCCCAAGGTCTCCTATAGCACCGACAAAACCTCCACGAACATTCTCTGCTGTTTCCCGGGGCGAACGACGCTTCCTGGAGAAACGGTTCTCTGCACGCGATGCTGACTCTGTGCTGTAGCCGCTCTTTGTCTTCCTGGCTTTCTCAGGGCTGAGTTCAGAACAGAGAAAGAAATTTCTGGAACTCAAGTCTCTGCCTGAGAGGGACATGGGGGTGAGGTACGGAAGTAACAGCGGGAGCCTCCCAGATCACCGACTCTGTGACACCCATTCACTTCCCAGCTCTGTCCGGGCCCCGAGCACTCGGGTTTGGGGATGGAGGAGGATCTGAGCTGCTCTTTGTGGAAGCCTGGTTCTGGTGATCTGTTTCTCAGCAAGAAGGAGGGGTGGGGGGAACAGGATGGGGCTGGGCTGGGACGCTGAATCCTCCTGGCTTTCCAGGAGTATCGCCAGTTCTTGGAGAGACAGCTCCTGCTCTGTGTGAAGCATGAAGCCTGGGATGCACAGTAGGTGTGAACCAGAGACAGGAGCTGTGGATGACGAGAACGGTGGCTAAGCCCGCCCCGGCTAGGCAGGAAGAACATTCACGCAAGAATCGGCGAGTCTGGGTGTCACCCAGATGTTGCTGGTAGACACAGAAAGAAATCTTCAGGGAACCCAGTGATCCAGAGCCTGGAGCCAAGACTTCTCCCACACACAATACCGGGACATAATACCGGGCTGTTCTCATGGTGCCGAGGACGGTCAGTTAGCGGCATGTACTTGTTCTCTCATAACAAGCTGTCCTCAGCTCTCTGTAGTGATGATTGAATGCTGCAAGCTGCCGAGATCAGAGGCAAACATAAAATGGCAGGGACATCACACGCGATTGCTGGCTATGCATTCGAGGGAACGGGAGCATTTCCTTTTGCCACTTCAACAGTCTCTGGGGTTTCTTGAGCGGCCATGGGAACACCACAGGCCTTTACAAAAGCAAAAGGAAAAGAAAGAAAGAAGAGAAAGCTTCGGAGAGCTTCCGGTGTAGGAGGGAGGTGTTTCTACCAACCACACTGCCCGTGGTTCCTTTGGCGATGGGGCACGTGGTAGGGGTCACTGGCGGATAAAACAGACACAGGCTCCCGTCTCCTTACAGCTGGGAGCCCACAACTGCAGCAGAGTGGAAACCGAGGCTGAACCAGCATTGCCAGCCCCTTCCCGCCTGGCCTGCTTCGTCTATCATTAGACGCTCCCAGCGGAAGATGTGTGGCTGGTATCGTCAGAGACCCTGCCCTTGGCCTTCCCTGGGACCTGGCCTGTCTGACTCCAAGCTGTAAACCTGGGGGGAACAGTGAGGAAAACTGAAACCAAAAGCGGAAGAGAAAACTCACACACACACACACACACACAGAGGAAGAATGGAGTTAGTGCACCTGTCCTTCCGGAAGGCCTCGGGGCCAATGATGACAGCCACACCTGTCTGTCATTTCCTGGAAACTGACCTGGTAGGATTCCAAAATGAATTACCTCAGCCCGGCACCAGTGCTCACGCCTGTAATCCAAGTTACTCAGGAGACTGAGATCTGAGGATCGTGGTTCAAAGCCAGCCCGGGCAGGAAAGTCCATGAAACTCTTTTCTCCAATAAACCACCAGAAAACCAGAAGTGGCACTGTGGCTCCAAATGGTAGAGCGCTCGCCTTGAGCTGAAGAGCTCAGGGACAACACCCAGGCCCATGATCAACCGCCCCCAAAAAATGTCCCATCATTTCCTCCGCCCAGACACCGTCCCCATCCGCAGGGAGACTCTGCGTGGCCCCACCCCACTGAAGCCGTCCACAGGAATGGAAAAGCACGGGAGGCGTGGGGAGGCACAGGGTTTCCAGCCCTGCACAGGAGGGGCTGGAGATCAACTCATCCACCATTGCTTCCTGCAGGAAAAGTTGGGAACTGGGGTCTGGCCTCGTTCCTGGGAAGAACAGAAAAGAGACGGTAGTGCTGTCCTTGTCCCCGTGTCACAGAAACGGGAAGTCTGTGGTGTTTTGAGATGCAAAGTCACACAGGTGACAGGAATTTAGGACCTAACCTAGGTGACCGTACGTCTCCGGAGACTGTCTAACTAAACAGAGACCCAAGGAAAACAATACGGCAAAGCGCACGCCTGTGCTTTCCACTCACACCCAGGACCTACTGTACCAATTCCTGTGCTAATTACACTCCCTCCCTGCCTTCCCTTTCTCTCTCTCTCTCTCCCAGTCTCTCCCCTCCCTCCCTCCTCCCCCCCTCTCTCTGTCATTCTACCTTTGCTCAGTTATATCTCAAGTTGATCCCGCCGTGAAACAGAACACTCAGATACTTCAGAAAACACAGCCTCGTGCATTTGCCTTGTCCCCAAAATGACGAGAAGGGAAGTTGCATGGGACCCGGCTCTGTGGACCTCTTCCTGTGGGTTTGTCACCAAACTATCCCCGGGCACGGATGCTCATCCTAGGCCAGCAGAGATGTGGGGAGGCGTCCATCTTTCTCCAGTTCACAAGGATCTCTTGGAAGAGCTGGCTGCAGGGCTTGATTCCAGACATGACATTGACCTCTAGCTCCATCTTATCCGCCCCCCTCCCCCCTCCTACCCCAGCCTCTCATTTTCCTTTGATTTCCTTCTCTTCACAAGTTTATAGACTTTATTTCGGCACTCCATCTAATCTCACTTCATTGTTCTTGCCTTTTCATTGTTCTTTTTTTTATTTAATATATAATCTCATTAAACTTTTACCAGGAAGGAAGAAAAGAAATTAATTGTCCCCTGTGATTGTGGATTCCCACATCTTGGCTCCCTAGACTTCAAGCTCTCCCGCCCTCTGTGGCTGTGTCCGTAGCTCCGTCCAGCCTTGGTCCGCTGTCAGCCTGCAGTCCCTGTTAGAAGGAAGAACCTCGCCCTACCACCGCCGCACAGAACTAACTTACTCCCGGCAAGTTGGACATCTGTTTTCTGCCGGGCCAGGCACCAGCCTGTTGGGCAACCTCTGGGTTTGCTTTGATCCGTCTGGGTGATCCTGAGGGTTGAAGAAGTCAAGCTGGACCAGGAGCCGTGGCCAGCGACTGGGCCCGCGGTCCTGTGGGATGGGAGGGGGGCGGATGGCGCCCGTGCGACTCTGCCCTCCACGCCTGGCTGCGGCCAGACTCTGTTGACTGAGCTCGGGCAAGCCCTGGCATGCCGCGTCCGTCACCCGCACTGTCGGGGATCAAGTCTCCGTCCGTCTGTCATCGTGTCCCATCTGGGTGTCCCCAGGCGACTACGGTGGCCTGGATGGTACAGGGCAGAGGCTGACAGTGTGGAAAGTGTGGGGAGTCGTCTCCAAGTCACGGTGTGGCAGAGCGGGGTCTGGGGAGGGGCGGGCACAGGTCAGCTCCAGAGGTCATGGTGCTGACTGCCAACCAAGAGGCATCGGCGGAGCAGCCGAGTCCCACGGGGACCGGAAGCATCCGCCTCCCGCTTATCACACTTCCCATTGGAGGAGGAGCACCAGGCCACTCCAGGACCCCCAGAGGCCTCTCTGCACGGCTCTGAAATGACACTGGATAAGATGATGGCTGTCAGCCATTGGGGTTGGAGCTAGGCGTGCATGGGTGTGGTTTTCAGTGTCTTTTAAGCTCTCTTCATTTTTTTAATTCTTTGCCAGTCCTGGTGGGGTTTGAACTCAGGGCCTGGGCACTGTTTCTGAGCTTCTTTTGCTCTAGGCTAGCACTCTACCCCTTGAGCCCCAGCACCACTTCCGGCTTTTTCTGTGTATGTGGTGCTGAGGACTCGCACCCAGGGCTTCATGCATGCTAGTCAGGCACTCTTCCACTGAGCCACCTTGCCAGCCCTCTCTGTCCACTTCCTACTGGCTGGGGTAAGCGGGCTTTCCACCCACAGCTTCAGAAGTCAATGTGGAAGCCCTTCACACATCACCAGGCTTTAGCACGTGGTGGAGACCGAGGCATAGAAATGTCCTGCCCAGGACGTTGGATGTAAGACCATCTCAGAACGTTCACCTGCAAGTGCAGGTTCAGTGCTAGTCTCCTCTGCCATCTAACAGGAGAAAGAGAGAGTCATGGAACTGAGGAGGAGGTGGGGGAGACTGTTTCTCCAGCTCCTCATTTCTTCTTGCTAAATCCCACCCGCCTACCGGCCTTCCCAGAACCAAAGAACACGTCATTTTCCCCCTTAAAATAGCCTTTGGATGTCGTCACTTCTGATCCAAACGAATCCTTCTCTCTCCATTCCCTACTCCCCAGAATACCGCCTTCCCAGCTTTCAGCCCTCGTGGCTATTTTCAGAATCCACCTTGAACACAGCTCTCCTTCCCCAGGGACAGCGGGTCCCTGACACTGTGAGCATTTGATACTATCAGTAGGTGGATGAGCACAAGCAAGGAACATCTCCAATGCCCAGCGTCACGCTTCACCACCGCGCTGAACCTCAGTTTCCCCAGCGGCGCAATGGAAGAATAGAAGGCTACCACCCCAAGTTGTCCATGGAAAGAAAATGGGAAAGACAAGGTGAAGGGCACCCGGGAGGCTCTTGCTAAAAGCCAACCCCTCCATCGTGGTGTACAGCCGGGGAAACTCTGGCATCACCAGTGTCTCAGGGGATTGCCAAGAGATGGGAATACATTCATGGTAAGATCTCCAGGAGGATCCCTCTCTTTCCACCCCTCCAGCCCTAGGCTGGGCCCCTTCCAGTGTCTATTTCTCAGCTGACATATCTCCTGGAGGAGGGTCCCAGGGGCAGAGGGAGAGTGGACCGGCCTGGACAGCCTATCACCGGAGGATGCGTCAGGCTCATCCCTTAGCAAAAGCCAAGTCTACGACTTCAGTGCCTTGGAATTCCCTTGTGAGGGCCACTCTGTTTCCCAACAACTGTAATCCGTGTAAATTCAAAACCTTTCCAGGGCTTGTAAAAAGGAAAATAAAAAAAAAAAGGCTGGAACACAGTGGCCTGTGAAAATAACCCAGGCGTTTGAGATACTTGCAAAAAGACCCACGGGGTGGCTTCGAACAAATCACACTGTTGATTACACCCACGATGTCTGGTAGCTTGGTAGAAGCCATTCATCTGAATTCATACATGAAATCGTTATTTCTTCTTCTTTTTCTTTTATCAGTCTATTTATCTGTCCTGGCGGAACTGAATGTAATAACGTGTTGGGAAAGGCAACTGGGCTGGACTTAATTTGTGGCCTGTTCGCTCATCTTGGACCAGTAACATCAATTTGGGACCCGGTTTGTCTGACTGAGACACAGGGAATTTTACTGTAGGCAGGAGGAACAGGTCTGCTCCACAGCGCCAACTCTCCATTGCCCAGCCCCCAGCAGGCATCACTAATAGATCCTCTCATTCCTTCCTGATCATCCTACATGGGTTCTGTGTCCACTCAGACAGACATCACTAATCAGTCCAAATAGACATTGAGGTGACATTTCTCTGCCATTCCTACTACAGCAGATGATTTTTTGATAGATCTCCATATTACACAGGGCTTGTATTATACTCTCAGTAAGTCTGTAGAACTTTTAACTCATATCCTTAGCAAGTCCTGTGAGCTGCCTTCAAAAGCACGTCATTAGGGGTTAAAATTTCTAAATAATCTATATGCAATTAAAACAAAACACAAGTCAACAGCCAGACGTTCTGGCAAACACCTGTAACTACAGCACTCCAGAGGTTAAGAAAGGAGGAAGGTGTGTATGAGGCCGCAATGAAGATCCCATCTTGGAAAGAAGGAAGGAAGAAAGGAAGGAAGGGAGGGAGGGAGGGAGAAAAGAGGGAGGAAGAAAAGAGGGAAGGAAGGAAGGAAAAGAGGGAGGGAGGGAGGGAGGGAGGAAGAAAAGAGGGAAGGAAGGAAGGAAGGAAAAGAGGGAGGGAGGAGAGGAAGGAGGGAGGGAAGAAGGGAGGAAAGGAGGTAGGAAGGAAAGAAGAAAGGAAGGGAGAGGGGAGGAGGGAGGAATGAAAGAAGGAAGGAAGGAAAGGAGGAGGGAGGAAAGAAGAAAGGGAAGGAAGGAAGGAAGAAAGGGAGGGAAGGAAGAGAGGGAGAGAGGGGGAAGGAGGGAAAGGAAGGGAGAGAGAGAGAGAGATTGATCGAACCACTTGTTGCTCATCTCATAAAAATCTGAGGAGGAGCTGTGACTAATGTGCAGAAGAGCCCAGTGTGCAGATGGCTGTTGTTGGACCCTGTAGCCTTTTATCACGTAAGGCAATCGAACAAATCCCACGTATACCAAAGGAGAACAACAGGAGAAGGAGAACGGGGGGGGGGAGGAGGGGAGGAGGGACAAAGACCCACCACCATCACCAAATGAGGACGCCCACAGAATGATCCGGAAGGCAATCACAGACAGAGCTGTGAGATGGTCCTCGCACGCGGCAGGCAGCTTGGCCCCAGAAATGGGATGCCGTGCCCAGCCCTCGCCACTTAGCAGTGACTTGGTTCTCCTTCAGGGGCTGGTGTCTGCTGCTCAGAAAATATAAAATTGTGGAAGGAAGACATGAAATTGTGGTGAATCTGAGGAGGGTTTTACCCGACGTCGAGGGATTCGCAGACCTGGCTGGCAAGACGGCTGCCCTTCGGTGGAAGATAATCTTGGGTCCAGATGAGGCCAGGTCGTGACCACGTGTGGACACGGGAGATCTCAGCCCCAGGCACCTCTTATTTCTGGCTCTGCTTCCTCCAACCCCAGAGCTGGAGGAGGTGAAGCTCGAGTCCCCAGTGATTGATTCAGCCTCCATGTTCCGTGGTCCAAACCCTTCCCTAACATGGACCAGTGCCTTCAGAGCCAGGCGGGGCGCTGACTTCTCTGGTGCGCAGGGGAGGGCCTGGTACTAGCACGTGTGCCTTTGTATCCTGGCATTTTAAAGACAGAATCTCACTAGCTTTGTCTAGGCTGGCTTTGAGCTCCCTGGTCCTCCTGTCTCTGTCTCCAGAGCGGCTAGAATTGCAGGGGGAATCCACCATGCCCAGCTCCCACAACTATTCATGGCTGCGCTTTAGGTCCGTGATTCCCAGAAACGCAACATGGGACAAAACGTATAAGCTCCCTGCTTGCAAGGAACTTACAGCCAAGGAAGTAGATCAATGGAGACAGAAAACAAAACAACAACAACAACAAAGCCAACACTAACGGACTGTTTAGGCAGCAGTCAGGGCTCTGTTCTAAGAGCGTATGACATTATAGAATAGCGGAGAGAAGTAGAGGAACTAAATCGGGTGTGAGGAGAGCCTTCTGAGGAGGAGGCAAAAGTTGTTCTCATCGGAAAACTTCAAGATAGATCCTACGGGGCATATGCAAAGGCCCTGAGGCCAGAAGGAATGAGGCAGAATAAATAAGACATCTCAAGGGGCCATGCCGGATGGGAGTGACAGTTCGAGGAGTAGACATTTGACACAGAAGTTCATAGATAGGAAATGACCGGCCTGGCACTGGTGGTGTGCACAGCACGGGTAAGATGGCGATGTTATTGTTCATAACTGCATCACTGTGGAGGTAATCCTGCCCTGTGCCTGAGCCCGGCACAGCTATGTGTCCTGAGAAGTCACTCGGGGGAGTGAGGCATGGATGAGGAACGTTGTGCTCAAAGCCATCCCTGGCCCCCCTCGCTCTGGCTTTGGTCCTCTCTGGGTCCTCTCTGGCGGGTCGTCTGCTCCAATCTGAGCCGTGGGTTTTGCGTCTCTGCTCAGGTACCCAGGTCTCCTGACAGCTAGAGGAAGTGCGAAAGCCAGGCAGAGTGAAGCCCCCAGCAGCCCGTGGGGCCTGCCTTGCTGCCCCTGTGCTGGACACACACACACACACACACACACACACACACACAGAGCCCCCGTGGGGCTGACTCTGTCCTTCCCACGGGGTCAGCCTCTCGTCTGATAATCCAGCAGCTGACGGGGGTCAGGCCCCAGGACGTGGGAGCTGGAGTCTGGCGGGGAGTCCAGCCAGGACCACATTCCATGCTGGTGACACCCCACTCGTTCACGGGGAGGGAAGGAGTTGGTGCTGCAGGTTGGGGTGACCTTCTCCGCTCGGTGTTTGTTGGCTGGTTTGCAGCAGCCAGCCTCTCCGGGAGGAGGAAAGCGCGGAGGCTTGCTTGTTCACAGCAAGAGCATCCTGGCTGGTCTGTCCAGCACTCGGCCAAGTCTCGCGGCAGAAGATCGTGTCCACGCACGGAGCCCAGAGGCCGGGTCCAGCCGGCGGGGAGGGCCCAGGAAGCGGGTTCTTCGGGTCTGGCTCTGTCTGCCCAGGAACTGTGGTGAACTCACATAAATATCTGGGAAATATCTGAAAAATGACTGGATGGCAGGAAGAAATCACCGTGGACCGGGGTGACCAGCGAACGTCTGTCTTGCAGGCCGGATGGGTTTCTTCATGATGGGGGGGCGCGGTGGGGGGGGCTCATTCCAGTTTTCACAAAGGTCAGATGAGTCAGATGAGGCTCCGCAGGCTATGTGGTGTGCGCCGTTTCCCCGAAATAGATCTGGCTTCTTGCTCAGCCCAGCAGAGGACTAGAGGGGGGCGTCTCTGCTCCCCGTGTGGGCCCTTGGCCGGGAACCCAGGCCGATGGCGGCACTGGGGACTCTTAGCTGACAGCAAAGGAGAGTTTGGAAGGGCCGGATTAAAGTGAGGAGAAATACACCATGCATAGAAACCACCAAAGTGGATCCGGTAGAATAAACACGAGAGGTTGAGGCCTCTAGCAGAGAGGAAGAGGTAGAAAGAAGTGAGGATGGGGGGAGGTGAATCACACGAACCGGTGCTGGGTTTCTCGAGTTTTCCATCCCAGCAGGCAGTCCGGGGTGTGGGACAGCAGGGCAGGTTTTGCTTCCTGTGATCTGGGTGAGTGCCGCAGTGCCGTGAAACTGGGTTTAGCTGCTACCAGGAAGGCAGCCTCAGGTTCTGGAAGCCACGGGAGGGGGTTCTGGAAAGTTCTGGAAGCCACGGGAGTGGATTATCCTGCTGCAAAGGCCACTGCTGAGGAACAAGGAAAACCCAGGTTCTCCGATGCTCTGTGCATTCGTTCTGATAGACCCAAACTTGATCCCAAAGTCGGGCGCCAGGGTGCACTTTTGGGCAAGCATTCTGGAAAATTCCACCGCACAGCTAGCCATGGCCCTGGGACCTTGTCACAGTACGTCCCCAGACCGGCAGCCACCTACCTCAGAGAAAGAGACAACCACTGCATCTCCGTGACCGAAGGCAGAACCAGCTGCCCCTTCCCCAGCATCCTTACTCAGAGATCTCACTCACAAGCTCTTTGGTTCCAGACCTCAGCAGCTCAGGAGAGCCACGCACGCAGACAGAAATCCCGCACACGCCCAGGGGTTCGAGCTTATGTGGGCCTGGGGTGTGGCTTGGACACTGGGATTTGATTTGATTCTTTCTTTCAACATCCCCCCGGTCGGTTCCAACGCACCACGGAGTCTGAAACCCAGAAGAAGGAGGCCTGGAAACGCAGCCCCGCTCCCCGAGGGTTTGGGGGGGGGGAGAGGACTGTGATGGTTACTGTCTCTACCTGTCTTCAAGCCAAGAGGGAGGCCTCCGCATCAAGGGCTGTCCATCAGCCTCTGTCAACAGCCTCCAAAGCATGGGGGAAAAATGCTGGAGGCCCTGGGTTCAGAGGGAGGGCAGGGCCCCAGTGGTTCCTCCAGAAAGCCTGCATTCTCGGAGCGGGGCGCTAATTAATTTCAAAGGAGGCTGAGTGACTGAGGAGCCACGCACAACACGAAGAGCAGTCAGCAAGTCCCTCGTTGCCAGGTGGAGGGCTTCTCCAGATTCCAAGATCACCATGGGGGAGGAAGTCCGGCCGGAGCCCCATACCTGCCTGCAGCAGGACGGAGGAGCTGACGGTGGGTGGTAGCCTGTCCTCTCTGTGGTCTCCAACAAACACGTGTGGGCAGGAAAAGCACACAGCTCAGGCGGAGAGGAGGGTGGAGGGCAGAAGTTGGCAGGAGGAAAGGGAGCCACACGGGGGAGAGAGGCCCCTTCAGAAGAGAAGGGATTCCAATCCTCAGGGTTGACTTCCTCGTTCTCCACACAAGTCAACCGTTCCGTCTCTCCACTGCCTTGATTCCAGCCTCCTGTTCCTTCATCTATCTATCTATCTATCTATCTATCTATCTATCTATCTATCTATCTATCTATCTATCTATCTATCATGTGTATACCAGTCCTAGGGCTCAAACTCTGAGCCTGGACGCTGTCCCCAAACTCTTCTGCTCAAGGCAAGCACTCTACCACTTAGAGCCACCGCACCACTTCTGATTTTCTGGTGGTTCCTTGGAGAGGAGAGTCTCATGGACTTTCCTGCCTGGGCTGGCTTTCAACAGTGATTGTCAGATCTCAGCCTCCTGAGTAGCTGGGATTACAGGTGTGCATCACCAGTGCCTGGCCACAAATGATTTTTGTCCCCTGTCCAACCTAATCTCCATATCTCATGTCTGCACCCATTGGTCAGATGGGTCTAAGAACACAAGGGCTTGGCTCAGTGCAGGTTCCGTGAAGCACAGACACACACACACACACACACACAGGGCTCTCTGTCTTCCCTTCCTTTTTCTGTCCCCAGATATGTCACTGCTACATTCTTTTCGCACTCTCTTGAATCTTTCTTTGCACCAGCCCAAGGGGAGATGGGACCAGCCACGGGCCAAGGGGTTTTCGGCCCCCACCCCTGGATGAAAGACCCATCGTTAAAGAGGATTTGCTCTGCGTGCACACGATGGCGCCACCCCAGCGCCCCCCGGAATTCCGTCCTCCCTGAACGTGACCACTGCAAATGTCTAAAGGGGCGCTTGGAAGTGACACGTGAAAAACAACAGCATGCTTTCTTGCTCACTTTTTGCTGAAAAATACAAAATCCTTGCTCGTTTTTTTCATCCACTGACCTCATGTGAGGGAAAATCAAGTGAATCATCTGTCCACACCGATGGTTATCTCTGAGAGACGTTTTACTCGGGAAATTAAACTTACCCCCAGAGTTCACCGATGTGGTGACGGGAATCAGCAAGCGAGATCCTGCAACTTCAGCCCCCCTCCTTCCCCTCCCACACACAAAATAAAGTCTGAAGATCCCCCAAGTCAGGATGAGCTCTCAGGAGAGATGTTCAGCCTCCGACACGGAGCTGTTGGCAGGGAGGCTCTGATTTAGGGACAGGAGCCCTGAGGTCTCACACAGAAACGCGCAGGAGGCTTTCTGGGTCACGGGCGGTGAACGCAGCCTGGCTTCCGCTTCGATCTCCATGGCAGGAGTTGGTATCTGGGG
>NW_012267239.1:10637379-10649667 GCF_000151885.1 Dipodomys ordii | reverse complement strand
TCTGGTGGGTTAATTGGAGATAAGAGTCTCATGGACTTTCTTGCCCAGGCTGGCTTTGAACCACAATCCTCTGATCTCAGCCTCCTGAGTAGCTAGGATGACAGGCGTGAGCCACCAGCACCCAGCTTCAATAAACACTGGTAGAATGAGGGCAAGGGTAGAAGAAGCAGAGCTGAGCACATGCAGGGCAGCACTGAACGGTCTTACTGCTCAACAAATGAATCCCCCTCCACCAGCAGGAATGCAATTGTTGGATCGTACACCTATCTCTCCACTCTGAAGGAGCCTCTCTACTGTTTTCCGCAGTGGCTGCAGGAATTGCTTCTCACCCACCGTGCTCGCCAGGGCTCCCTTTTCTCCCCACTCCTCATCAGTGCTCGCGTAACCTTCTCCTTTCAAGCTAGCGGCCGCACTTCCCGCTGTGGGCAGGAGCTGCCCCTCCCTGCTGGTGGGTGATGCGGGGCGAAGGCCATTCCCCTTGAGAGCAGCGTCTCTCCAATCAGTCGCCATTTGTGAATCCAGTTGCCTGGTGGATTTGCAGTTGAGATGTGGACGTCTCTCATGGCTTTGTGCATGCGGGCCCTGGGAGCACTAGCTTCAGATGAGCACTATCTTGAAGCAAGGAGACACGCACACACACACACACACACACACACACACACACACACACACTTCAAATTTACATCCTAACAAAATGATTGCTACCTGAAGTTTTATTTTTTTTAAAAAAAAGTCACAAAGGTCAATATTTTAAAACATGATCTCCAGTTTTAAAAAGTTAAAAAAAAAATTAGTGCCAGGCACTATTGGCTCACACCTGGAATCCTAACTACTCAGGAGGCTGAGATCTGAGGATCATGGTTCAAAGCCAATCTGGGCAGAAAACTCAGAGTCTTATCTCCAGTTAACCACTATAAAGCTAGAAGTGGAGCTGTGGCTTGAGTGGTAGAGCAAAGAAAAGCTCAGGAACAATACCCAAGAACTGAATGTAAGACCTAGGACTCTCTCTCTCTCTCTCTCTCTCTCACACACACACACACACACACAGAGTCAGAAAACATTATTTTAGGCATCGGCTTATGCACTCATGGTGGGTGCTCTACTACTTGAGCCATGTTTCCAGGTTAGGATCAGCTTTTAATATAGAAGAAATTGATGATTCCCCCAAAGTTCATTCCAGAACATAGATATAAAAGCAAATTCCTTCTTCCTTTTGGCAGCTTCCAACCTTGGTGGCTTGCTGTGGACCCATCTCAAACAGAACAATAGATGCAGAATTTAAATAGCATAATGAAAAAATGATTCTTTTTTTTTTTTTTGGGTCAGGTCGTGGGGCCTGAACTCTGGGCCTGAGCGCTGTCCCTCAGCTCTTCAGCTCAAGGCTAGCGCTCTACCACTTGAGCCACAGCACCACTTCCGGCTTTTTTCTTTTTGCTTATGTGGTGCTGAGGAATCGAACCCAGGGCCTCATGCATGCAAGGCAAGCGCTGTACCACTGAGCCACCTTCCCAGCCTCTTATTTATTATTTTTAAGGGGTGGCACTGTGGTTTGAAATCGGGGCTTTGTCCTTACTCGGCAGATGCTCTACTACTTGAGCCATGCCTTTAGCCCTTTTTTGTGCCTGTTGTGGGGTGTGAACTTGGCACTCAACAACTTGAGCCACAGCCCCACTTCAGCTTCTTGTGGCTAATTGGAGACAATCATCTCATGGGCTTTCCTGCCTGTCCTGGCTTTGAATCTTGATCCTCAGATCTCAACCTCCTGAGTAGCCAGCTAGGGTTACAGGTGTGAACCACTGTCCCCTGGCTTGTTTTAGTTTTTGGGGGTTTTGTTTTGTTTTTTACATAGTTTCTCGTGATTTTGTCTGGGCTAGCCTCAGACCATGCTATCCACCCTCTTCTGACTCTTTGGTAGCTGGAATTACAGGCAGGAACTATCATGTCCCACTAAAATTGAGATGACAGTCTTGTTAAATTTATCCCAGGTTCCTGAGTGGCTGAGATTACAGGTATCACAACCAACACACACGGCCCAGATTTTTCTTTAAAAACATAATTAAGACCCTTTTCTTCTTATTGTACAAAACCTTCGGATAGATAGGTATCAAAATATATAACAAGTTTCCAGTAGAAATAATAGCTAATTGATTCCTTAGGTGAATCAGTTGTTGAGGATTACTTACTAGAAAACAGAGGCACGCTTGTTACACATGTGGCATTCCTATATTGTTTGAGTTTTAGGCAAATCCACCCTCTAATTTAGAAGGCTACCAGGGAGCATTTGCTGTAAGGAAAAACCAGGCTAAGAGAGTCTATCTTTCCTTCCCTAGACAAAAAAATTAGGTGCAGAATGAAGCCACACTCATTCCCACCCCAGCCAGCTCTTCCATCTATCTGCTGCTCACACGGCACAGAAGTCCCAGGTCCTGTCCCTGAGTCTTTTAGGTAAGGGCCAATCTGGTGTTTGGCTCATGGAGATAAGAGTCTCCCCGCCCTTCTTTCTTCAGGCCACATCTCAGCCTCTTGAGCAGTTAGGGTTACAGGCCTGAGCTACCAACTGAAGCCGGGCTCATTATTGTTTTCTACTTTTGTCAGTTAGTTTTAATTTTGTCGGAGAATTCTTTCCTACTTACTTATTTTTGCGAGGACAGTAGCAGTAAGTCTAATTGTTGCTGCTGCTGTAGTGGTGGTGGTGGTAGCAGGAAGAAGGGGGTGGTACGGGCATGAACTCTACCCACACCAGAATTTGAGGACATCATATAAAATAATGTATGCTAAAGGAAGTTCTAAAGATTAAAGAGAATGCTGGCATGTAATTCCTAGTCGTCTCCGCTCACTGAGATGGATGTAGTCTGAGATAGTCTATCACATTAAAGTTGATGTTTACCACTGTGATAAAACTGGTCCGATGTTCTTAGGTCCTGGGAGGATAGAGCTGATTTTCTTGTTGACTTTTTGTGAGAAGCTTCCAGAAGGGTTCTCAATTTCCCATTCTTATGCTCAGGAGCAAGCCTCCATTTCTTCCAGAAGAAAAGAAAATCGGTGAGGAAACCACTGACTTACACAGGATTCAGATCTCACGTCCGCTTTTCAGTCCGTTCTGTGCAATGGAGCTTGACTGGGAGGCCTCCCCCGAGAAGAGGTTACCATGCTAAGAGGAGCTTGGGAATTGACGAGAAAGACTGTCTCGATGATTTACAAACGACCTCTTGGGCCAGGTGCCGGTGGCTCACGCCTGTAATCTTAACTACTCGGGAGGCTGAGATCTGAGGATCACGGTTCAAAGCCAGCCTGGGCAGGAAAGTCCGAGAGAATCTTATCTCCAATAAACCACCAGAAAACAGGAAATGGCGCTGTGGCTCAAGTGGTAGAATGCCCACCTTGCGCTGAAGAGCTGAGGGGCAGCACCCAGGCCCAGAGTTCAAGCCCCACAACCAACAAAAAACAAAACAAAACAAACAACCTCTTATAGGACTCAAACTATGTTCATGTTTAGTGGCGGGAGGGGGTGGGGGGAATGGGGTTTCATGTATGGGGAGGTCACCAACCTTCTAGATATTTTTTCTAAATTGTCCCTTTTATCCTTGTCATTGAGCCAAATGATAAATGCTTATTTTGTGTCTTAGACGGATAGAAAAATAAGTCTATCAGCAGATCTATTTTTCTGTATCTGTGTGTGTGTGTGTGTGTGTGTCTGTCTGTCTCTCTGCATGGCTTTATCTTTCTCCCTCTGTCTCCCTTCCCCCCTCTCTCTTTCTTTCTCTCTCCCTCACTCCTCTGTCTCTCCCTGTCCCTTTCTCTCTTACTCTTTCTCTTATCTCTTTGTTTCCTTCTCTGTCTCTCCTCCTCATCTGTCCTTGTCTCTCTTGTCTCTCCCTGTCTCTCTCTTATCTCTGTCAGTTTCCCTTCCTCCCTCTCTCCCTCCTCATTCTTCATCAACCATTTGCTCCTCAGAGCTGCAAAGGTGATGTTATAAAAAGACTGGCTACCTTTGATGAAGTCCATTTCCCAGGTTAACAGACAGATGCTGGTTTCTGTATTTCTCAGAACGTATCGTTCACACAAACGCCATGCATGGATTCACATAAACCTGCAGCTCTCAATCCCCAGCCTGTATCCAAAACTCCTGGGAGCTTAATAAAAATAAAAATAAAATCCATATTCCCAGGCCCTACTCCAGATGGAGTGAGATACAATCTCAGGCGGAGGCGCCATGTAACTGAGAAGCAGCGAGCTGGTGGCTTTGTCATACTTTCTGCTCAGTAGGGTGGGGGACACGAAAGACTGCCCATCACCCACTGAAACACCACCCAGGAGCTACAGGGGGGAACGGGGCCTGCTCTTGGCCCTGCAGTCAGCACGCTGTCCTGCAGACAGGGTGCTGTAGCTCCTTGGTGCTGCTCACGTGGACCAACACACCTGCGGAGAGCAGCTGGAAGCCAGCTTCACCCCCGGGGGCAACGCTCAGTCCTGGAGACTGGACTCAGATCGCGCTGCCAGTGCTGACCCCCTGGCCACCCACTGGAAGAACGCTGCCATGCACCTGGTCCCTGAGGACACCAACAGAGAACTGTGTCCGCTCAGGGTCCCTCACCTGTGTTCTATTTGGGTCTGAGAAGTGCCCAGGGGAAGGGTGCTCCAGGCTGTGAGCTGCTGAATAAGAGTCCAAGGCTGCCCTGGTGAATAATCCTTTAAAGTGAGCAAAGAAAGAGAGGAAATCAGGCACAGTGAGCGAGAGGGTGAGCAAGCCAGGGAGGGAGAGAGCGCAGGGACAGGAAAGACGCAGGTTGGCTGGAGGGATTTAGCATGGTGATAGTAATCAGAGAACTTGAAAGTAATTGCTTGTGTTGTTTCTGAAGGCATTTTAGCCAGGCTGGTGGTCCGACATCCTAATTAGTTAATGGGTGCAGAAGGATTTTACATGTTTAGAAAGGAAGGCTTATTTGGATCAGCACTCAAAGATACACACACATCTTTTTTTTTTTAAAGTAAATTGACATTTTCCTCTGAGACAGCGATTCTCAAACTTCAGCCTGCATCAAATCCTCCCCTCCCCTTATGAAAGCATAGATCGCTGTCACCCCCACACCACACACACACACTGATACAAGCAGGCCGGGGCAGAGGGCTCATTTCTAACACACTCCCAATACGGCTGACGCCACGGGACTGGAGGCCACCACAGTGACAAGGAAAGTTCAGAGAGGAGGAAGAGGCGAGGAGGAGGAGGGGGAGGGGGAGGAGGAGGGGGAGGAGGAGGAACAGGGAGCAAATAGTTGGGGATGGAGAAGAGCAAAGAGAACTCAAGAGAGGGAGAAACAATGTAATGGTCAAACGAGACACGGAGGGAGGAGAGGAAGAGGGACACATAAGAAGAAGGATGTGGGAAAGAGGGGCCAGCGGGACTGAGGGAGAGACGCTGTGCAGGTTCTGGCCCTGGTGAGTCTCCTGCGTTTGCCGACATGATTACTTCATGCCCATCAGGAAGTTTCCCAGCCATGTTGCGCCGGACAGGCCTGCATTTCCGGTTTGCTGGCTGGAACCAAAACCAGTTCCAGCTAAAGAAGGAGGAGACCCACAACACATCCCTCCCCACCAAGGTCCCCCTGCCCCCCTCGCCCCTGCCTGCCCCACTGGGTCTCCTGGGCTCCCAGGTCTCCTTTCCCCTTTAGGGACCAAGTCACCGCCCCAGCCAGCCATCCTGCTCCTGCTCCTGGCCCTCCAGTCACCGCAAGACCTCTTGGGAGCTTAGCCTTGGAGGCCACGTCCCTTGGCACCCCCTCCCCAAGTGTGGGGGGGGAGAGGGTGAGGACACCCAGTGTCCACCATCCTGGCTGGAGGAAACCGACACCTGGCTCAGGAGATTCCTGGCTATTGCCTTGGTGAGAGGAGCAAATAGGCGCAGGGAGGGGCCTGGGCCCAGGCTGAGCCTGGGAAGCCTGGGGGAGGGGCAGCAGTGCCCGGCCCCTAGAGGTGCCAGCAATCCCCGCCATAGAGGAAGGAAATTCAAGAGTGTGCAGGGCTCAGGGCACGGCTGGAACCCCCAATCCTTCCAGCCCCTGGGCGCTGCCCAGGGAGGAGCCCGGGCTGCTCTGGGCCATCAGGGGCCCCTCGGACACCCCAACCCTTCCGGTTCTTCAGGAGCAGGAACTTATTTGCCTTGAGCTCATTTGGGGCATGGCAGAGTGGGTACAGAATCTTGGGGGCGGGCAGAGAAAGGATGGAGCTCATCTCCCAGGCAGAGGTCGGGGCTACTGCTGGGGCTGTGAAAACCGCCCTGGGCGAGACACGAACCCACGGAGGATGAGGGAAGGGGGTACACAGGGGGGGCTCTCAGGTGGCCGGCCGTGGCCCAGGCACCTCACCGTAGGGCCTTGCCTTCAGCAGCTCTTCATGGGGGCAGTCCGCTGCCGCCGTTGGTCATGCTGTGGTATAACTGTAGGCCACAGACGCTCATCTGGGCCCCCATCTGTGAGATGCACATAATAAAACTTCCCAGGGAAGCGTGGTTCTCCGACCTCGTGAGGATGAGAACACACAGCACCGGTGGAGAAACACAGGAGTGAGCTGAGCACGGCGGTGGTCACCTGTAATCCCAGCACACCCAGGGAGGCTGAGGCAGGAAGAGCTGGGGTTCCAAGTCAACCTGGGCTACACAGCGAGGCCCGGGTCTCAAAATGGAATGCTTAAGTAAATAATAATAATAATAAATCAAAGAATGTTTGCATAAATGGATTATGGGATGAGAAGGGAGGAGGAAGGAAGAAGAGAAGACAGGGAGGGAGGAAGGGAGGGAAGGAGGGAGAGAAGGAGAGGAGGGAAGGAGGGAAGGAAGGAGAGGAGGGAGGGAATTACAGAAGGAAGCTCAATATCGGGTTCCTTGCAGTAGGGAGGATGTTCCTCCTGGGAGAGCTGGGGAATCATGGCCAAGCTTGGTGTTGCTTCTCTCTCTCTCTGTCTCTGTCTCTCTGTCTCTGTCTCTCTGTCTCTGTCTCTCTGTCTCTGTCTCTCTGTCTCTGTCTCTCTCTCTGTCTCTGTCTCTCTGTCTGTCTCTGTCTGTCTCTGTCTGTCTCTGTCTCTCTCTCCACCTGGCTCCTGCGGTCCTCCTCGAAGCGGTGGTGTAGGCTGGTGTGTGCCCAGCAAGGGACGGAACACACCCCGAAAATCAGAGCCCCCTCCCCATCAGCCAGGGGGTCTGGAGTGGACGCAGCAGGTTCTGCACGGTGGAGGTGGGGCTGCTGGGGGACAGAGGGGCGGGTGGGCCCCAGGACGCCGCTGTACCTGACAGACAAGAGGCCCGTGTTGCCTTGACAGCAAGAGCGGCTGCAGAGCTGAGACCCATGGTGTGCCTGTGCCGGGTACCCCACTGCACCCCAGTGCACCCCACCTGCCCTCCATCCCCCCACCTGCCCTCCATCCCCCCACTGCACCCCACCTGCCCTCCATTCCCCCCACTGCACCCCACCTGCCCTCCATCCCCCCCCCCGTCACCCACCACAGCTGAACTTACCAGTGGCCGTGCATGGCGGGTGCGGCCCTGGGCTTTGGGGGGCTCTATCCCTCTGGATGGCTTCTCTTCCAGAGAAGCGTCTCTGAAGGGAACATCTCCCCCCCTGTCCCCGCCCCATGGCCGTTTGGGCCTCCCACCATGAACGACATAGTTCTTAATCACCAGTGTGCGTGGGAGAAGATGGGGAGGAAAACGGAGAAGGAATTCTCCATTCACACATCCCTTGATCCAGCCCTCCTCCCCCCAGCTCATTCACCATGCCATCCTTATTTGCGATTCTGGAAGATTCTGTGCGTGGGTAAGTTAATCAGACAGGATCTCAGCCACCAAGGTATCCAGTTTAGAAAAAAACAAAACAAACAGAGCCGGGCACGCCGGTGGCTCACGCCTGTCATCCTAGCCCTTGAGGAGGCTAAGATCTGAGGATCACGGTTCAAAGCCAGCCAGGGCAGAAAAGTCTGAGACTCTCATCTCTGATAAAAGACTCAGAAAAAGCCAGAAGTGGTGCTGTGGCTCAAGGGGTAGAGCGCTAGCCTTGAGCATAAAGAGGCTCAGGGACAGAGCCCAGGCCCTGAGTTCAAGGACTTGCAAAACAATAAAATAAAAGCAAGGAGGAGTGGGGGAGGGGAGAGAAGGAGGAGGCGGAGGAGGAAAATCTAAACAGCCCAGTGGACCTGAAGCCGCTTGTCCGGTGTTGTCTTTTTTTGGTTCTGCTTTTGGTCAAACATGGTTGATTTCATTTGCTAGTCAATTCCAGGGACTTCCCACTGCACAGCGCCTTAGAGACCGACTGGAAATTTCTTTTTTGATTTTTTTTTCTTTAAGATATTTATCTGTCTTCCTCAGCCATGGAGGGGTCAAGCTAAGGGAACATTCTCCTTTCTTCTCTCTCCTCCCCTCCCCTCCCTCCATCCCTCCTCCCTCTGTCCCCCTCCTCCCTCCCCTCCCCTCCCTGTCCCCCCTTCCTGCACCCCACAGAGAGCACATTAGAGCATTTGAGTAATCCTGTTGGTTCTTATTTAAGAACAAACCCTCTCAGGATTTTCAGAGGCAGTGTGGAAGGGGAAAAGGAGGAAAGCCTTCTAATTAATCCGTATCTCCAAGCAAGAGGAAGTCCCTCTTTATAAAATACACAGACACACGCACGCATGGAAGCATAGAGGGAGAAGCTGTGCGGCTCTCCGCTCTGGCTGCTCCCAGGCAGGCCTGGAGTCAGGCACGGGACCCACGGCGACCATTAATCCAATCACAGCAACTGCTCAGGCAGAGCACCTCCAACGAGGCCCAGGTCTGTCCTGACCCGTGCATCTTTGCTGTGGTTCATTACAGAGCTGGGCAACTCCTGAGGGCTGCCCTTCTCCTTTCCTAGTTTTTAGTGCCCATCCTGGGGCTTGAACCCAGGGCCGGGGCCCCATCCCTCCGCTTCTGTGCTCAAGGCTAGAGCTCTACTACCACTTGAGCCACAGCGCCACTTCTGGCTTTTTGATGGTTCATTGGAGATAAGAATATCCTGGGAGCCGGGTGGTTCACGCCTGACATCCCAGCTACTCAGGAGGCTGAGATATGAGGATCACGGTTCAAAGCCAGCCTGGGGAAGGAAATAACCACCAGAAAACTGGAAGGGGAGCTATGGCTCAAAGTGGTAGAGCACTAGCCTTGAGCAAAAAGACTTCGGGGATAGCAGTCAGGCCCGGAGTTCAAACCCCACAACTGCAAAAAATAAAATAAAAAGAGTCTCACAATGTCTCTGTCAACCTGGCCTCAAACCACCATCCTCAGAGCTCAGCCTCCTGAGTAGTTAGGATGACAGGCGTGAGCCACTGGCGCCCATCTATTTATTTTTCATAGTTTGGAAGATCTCTCATGATCAAGAGGCCACATATATGTAAGTGGATTTATTCAAAGGAAATCCTCTTGTACAACTAATTGATGTCAAGAAAACAGATTAGAGAATGTTCTTTGGTGTGTCAGGGGTAGGTTACAGATGTATACATTTGCCAAGACCTCAACTTGTTTGATTTGATGTTTACTTCTCTAAAATTATAGCCGCCAAAAAAAAAATCAATTAATTAACTGATTTATACGTTAAAAAGATCTAAGGGAGTTGGCCTGGAAAAATAAAGTCCACACTTGATTGTTGAATGTGGAAAGTTGGTTTTTCCAAGATACACCTACTGGTGTATATCTGACTACTGTTCAGTCCTAAATTACATATTTGCACACACACACACACATGCACCTATATGAAGGGTGATCACGCAGACCTCCCTGGGGTGTCGTTTGAACAGACCGTTGGAGTTGGAGGAGCATAGCTCGTACCGTTTTCTTGGTAAAGAACATTTCAGGAAGAGCAATGGCCAGTGCAAAGGTCCTGAGACAGGTAGGTGTGGCATTTGAGGAACTTCCAGGAAGTCTGAGTGTCTGAAGGGGAAGGAGGAAAAGGACTGCATGGGGCTGGCACCATAGACACGAGTGGGAACAAAGACCAATTTCATTAGCTTTCAGGAGCTCTCTTGTGTGACTCTGTGTAGGCAGGAAGGGGCCACAGCCACCCAAGAAGCGGAGCAGAAAACAACCCTCGGGGGAGGGCAGCGGCAAGTTCCCGCTTCTCCACACGCACGCGTGCACACGGGCCCACGTGTGCACGCCCCATGAGCAGGCAGGCAACGTGAGCGGATGTCAGACGAAGCCACGGCGCTCACGCTAATGACTTCTGATGATCGGGACGGGTCATTAGACTAACAAGCCCGCCGCCACGTGAGCCGGGCGGCCGCCTGCGTGCCCCCATCCTTCTCGCCATCCATCCCCACCCTCAGCCGAGAACTTCATCACCTGCCCGGCGGGGCGAGAGGGAATCAGGGTGATGAACCGGCTCGGCTGTTTTCCCTTCTCTGCCAGAAGGGAGAAAGCTGGTGAGACAGAGCCTTTTCCTGTCTAATTAGATGCCAGGCCTTGTCTTTTTTTTTTTACAAAGAAAAACACTGTCAGTCCCAACCATCCTGTGATTCGTTCACTGTTCATCACGCCGAGCTGATTCCTCGGGTTGTGTTACTGAGTTATCCTCTTATGAAAGATGTCCTGCCCCCCCCGCCCCTCTCCCCCCGCTCCTGCCCAAACTGTGCCCATTCGGCTTCAGCAGCCAGACTTGGAAAAGGTCACACAATTCCACCCCAAGCTAGGAGGCGGGCAGGCGTGCAGAGCGGTTTTGTTCTTGTTGTTTTGTTTTGGGGTTTTGGTTTATTCCTGTCTAGCCGAAATTTCTTCCTCCTTTGGATAAAAATCTGGGCTCCTTCAACAGTGAGATCTATTTTTTTTTTTAATGACCATTTTCAAGCACGCACGCTAAAGGCACATCCAAAGATCTGCAACTTCCAAGTAAGCCAGGAGGCTCTCTTGGTTGGCGCAGGTTTGGGATTTTGCGCAGGACTTAAAAGTCCGATCGTACAAGCCGGCGTGGCCGGTGTTTCCCACAGAGACTTGTCAGGTCGCCGGCGTGTATTCTTAGCTTTGCAGTTGGCTCTTAGAAATGGGATCGTTACCTCAGGCTGTAATACTCTAGGATAGGTTTAAGGAATGGTTTTTGTTGAGCACCTGGCCGGGCTCTCACTCCAACCTCTTCCTCTTATTATTATTATTATTATTAATATTATTATCTTCCTCTTTTGGACATGCAGTACATGGCTGTTTTCTACACTAATTGTGGTGTACCTGTGAACATATTCTATGTGACCTTTGCTATTCCTTGAACACTTTCTGTGCAAGGTGTTCCCTTCCCCGCCTCCCCCTCCCCTATCCCTCACCCCCACAGCCACCATTACCATCTCTGCTTCTAATAGTTCAAGTTCTGCATCCATAGATGCATCCATAGATTATGACAGGTTTGTCTCTGTGACTGGCTTAGGCACCATTTTTGTTGTGTGCCAATACTTCAGCTTGAACTCAAAAGCTAAAAGATGTTCTCCTTTAGCTTTTTCCTGCAAGGCTGGCACTCTACCACTTGAGCCATAGCTCCACTTCTGGATTTTTTTTTTTTTGGTGATTAATTGGAGATAAGAATCTCACGGGTTTTTCTTCCCAGGCTGAGTTTGAACCACAATCCTCATATCTCAGACTCCCGCATAGCTAGAGTTGCAGGCATGAGCCACCGATCCCAGCCCAGGCAGTTTTATAAATGATGGCAGCTGGTGCAAGGCAGTAGTTATCAAAATTGAAGATGATGGTGCTTAAGAGGTGCTAAAGAAGCACAAAAACCCTTGAGACTTGGCTCCACAGGGACAAATGGATGGATGGATGAATGGAATGGTAGATAGAATAGTGATGGATGGATAGATGGGTGTAGATGGATGGATGGATGGATGGGTGGTTGGATGGATGGATGGATGGATGGATGAATGAATGGATGGTTGGATGAATGGGACAGATGGATGGATGGATGGATGGATGGATGGATGGATAGTAGGATGATGGTATATATGGATGGATGGGACAGATGAATGGATAGATGAGACAGATGGATGAATGGACAGATGGATGGATGGATGGATGGATGGGGGCTAGGGAACAGGACAAACTTCCTGCCTACAAAACTAGACACAAGAGAGTACCAGGCATGTCCCGATTCAGAAAGAGAAGGCTTTCCATCAACTCTGGTGAGCTGGTCAACTCACGTGACCTCCCCAGCACTGAGCGAGGTTCTCAAAAGGAAAGAGAAAAGGAAAAAGAAGATTTACCACATGCATTTACCTAAAAACGGAAAGACAGAAAGAGAAAGATCCCAC
>NW_012267239.1:10611563-10634584 GCF_000151885.1 Dipodomys ordii | reverse complement strand
GGCTTTTTCTTTTTGCTTATGTGGTGCTGAGGAATCGAACCCAGGGCCTCGAGCATGTAAGGCAAGAGCTCTACCACTGAGCCACCTTCCCAGCCCCCTGAAAAAATGATTCTTCACAGGGAAGGGCAGGGCATGCCGGGGACGCCATATAAAATAGCTCATCTGTAATCCCAAAATAAAATGCAGAGGAAGACTCTGGAAGGGTAGGTGCTGTGGTTTTTTCAAAGACATTTAAATTTTTCTCTTTCTCTCATGTGCAAGGAGATAATGAATGGTATTGGAATTAAAAGAAATCAGTGCTGTTCACTGTTGCTGTTCATACCTAATATTTTCGGGGCGGGGTGGTCTAGAGAATATGAAGATTCATAAAACAGAAATGAAATAAATAGATATTAAAAAGAGGGGAAATATGATTTGCAGACGATTTAATATTCTACCTAGAAAACACAAAGGTGAACACTGGAAAACACCAAACCCCAATGTAAAGTTCCTTTATATTGCCAAATGCCAATTAATATAGTCACAATGGATACATTCCTTCAACAACACCCATAGTTAACAAAGGAGAAAAAAAACCCTTTTAAAGACCTAGTTTCAATAGCAACGATTTTCATTAAATGCCTAGGGAGAAAATGAACAGATACATTATTTCACTCCTACAGAGTATCACTCAGCATTGCTATGTAAAAGGGCAGATTACAAAAACAAACAAAAAACCAAACTTGACTAAATGAGATATTCAATATTGTCAAGCACTAGTTAGTTCCCAACCGTTCAGAAGTAACGCAGATCCAAAAACAATTACCAGCGGTTATTTGGGTGAGGTGTGGGTTAGGATGGGGGTAATGAACTGACATTTCCAAGACTGAATGCATAATGCTAGCCAAGAATTTCTTCCCCAAAGTACAAGGATTCACATCTTCCTAATACTGTCATGGGTCCGGCTAGAGTAACCACACTCACGTTGTACCTGTTACACAAGGAAGTGGTCAAGACACACTTAATGGTATGGAAGAGGGCTGCAGAAATGGATACAAGGGTTACATGATTGTTAATGATGCTCTCTTACAGTATGATTTAATGTTGCTATTGTTTCTGATTTTTTCCTAAACAAATTGATATTGTTGATGAGCAAATTTCTCTGCTGTCTTAGACACTTTTCAGATTTCTCCAGCAGCCAGTGTAGACATTGTGTGTGTGTGTGTGTGTGTGTGTGTGTGTGTGTGTGTGTGTGTTCCAGTACAGAGGCCTTGGGGCTGTCCTTTAGCCCTTTTGCTCAAGGCTGGTGCTCTACCACCTGAGCCTCTCCTCCACTTCTGGCGTTTGCTGGTTATTGCAGGAGTTAAGAGTCTCGTAGACTTTCTTGGGCAGGCTGGCTTCAAACCACGATCCTCCGGATCTCAGCCTGGTGAGTAGCTTAGGATCACGGGTGTGAGCTCCTGGCACCCAGTGACAAACATTTCTTGAGGCTGCTTTTCTCGCCCTAATCAGCTTCCCCGTTGCACATATGCGGACTTCAAAATGCGATAAAAACCTTGGGCAAGTACAGGCGGGAGAGCCATGGGTTAGCCATCACGGGTCATGTGAACCAGGCGGGGACCAATGGGGAGACAGAGAGAAGGCGTGTGCAGAGGAATTCACAGAAGAAAGATCTGGAGAGACGGTACTCCACAATAAGTCATTCTCTGCCGGTAAGACCCAGGACTTTGTTCTTATTCTGTCTTGTCTGAGCCTTTGCATTGTCTGCTGCTCCGTATTAATTTCACAATCAGCATCTATTTCCACTTGGGGAAAATTTTCCTCGGGCAGGCATGGATGTGGGGTCACGGGTCTTCCTCCTCTCCCCCCGGCCCCCGGCCCCCAGCAAAGCCCTGGGGAGGGAAGGAGCCAGTGCGAGGCTTTGTAGTAAATATCTCCAGACCACACTAAATCCAATCTTCTCATTTGGGGTGATTTGCTTTCCGGACGGCGGGGCTGTGATGGATCCCAGATCTCCGGGCTTGTGGCATCGCAGTCAGCTGTGTTTAGATGCTGCTGCGGCCCAATGCTGAGGCGTTTTGATGGGATTAGTAGGTAACCAGGCTCTAATCGATAAAGTCCTGTGTGCTCCAGGATCCGATTACCTCCCGATTACCTCCCTCGGCCTGGCAATTAGGAGAAGCCAGAACGTGCGTGCAGAATGGGAGGCTCCGGAAATCACCAGTGGGTGCTGTGGTGGAGAGCTGGCCTCTCCTTCCCGCGTGCCTGCCTCCTCTTCCTCTCTCTGCTGATGGCAAGGGGCTCCCATGTTTCCATCCAGTAGGCTCCCTGTTTCCCTAGGCCTCTGCCTTTCTATCGGACCAGATGTACTTTGGCTTTTTGCTCTTTGGCAGGGGATGGAACTCGGGGTCTTGCACAAGCCAGGCCAGAGCTCTGCCGCGGAGGCACAGCACAGCCCTTCCTTCTCCGCTTTCTGGGATGCATCCTCTCTAGTCTTGTGTGGTTAAGAAGGCTCCCTTCTGTTCACTTTTACTCCACAGCATTTGCTCTTGGTATTGTAGTACTTGCTCTTGGTGCATGGTACTGGCTCTTGGTTATCATGGTACTTGCTCTTGGTTGTCATGGTACTTAACTTGGTGCCATGGTACTTGCTCTTGATATCATAGTAGTTTATCTTGGTGCATGGTACTTGCGCTTGGTACCATTCACAGCAACAGCAAAAGGGAATTTTTAAATCCACCAGAGAAATGATAGATTTAAAGGCTTACATGGAACTCCTGTGTGTGTGTGTGTGTGTGTGTGTGTGTGTGTGTGTGTGTGTGTGTGTGTGTGTGTGTGCCATACTAGAGCTTGAACTCAGGGACTTGCACTCTAGCTTTGCTTTTTTTGCTCAAGCCTGACACTCTGCCACTTGAACCATGACTCCACCTCAAGCTTTTTGCTGGTGAATTGGAAATAAGAGATTGTCTCTTGCCTGGGCTGGCTCTGAACCTTGATCCTCAGATCTCAGCCTTCTGAGTAGCTAGGATGACAGGCGTGAGCCGGCGCCTAACTCATGAACCGCTTTTTGACTCAGGAATCTTGGCTGGTCCACTAGAACCACACTGATCACAGTTCTAACTTCCAGAGGGCTTCTGTCCCTCGGATCCCTAGGAATTTACGTATGAATCTATGCTCTGCGGAAAAGCTGTTATTCAGCCTGCATAGGATCTTATTTCCACTAAAATACAGCTTCAAGAACACACACCAAAATCCAACAACAAAGACCACAGGACAATGCAGGTGGAGCATCCTATATTTAAATTAGTTATAGATGAGAGACGAGAGACCACTGTTCTGAGCATCCGAGCCCAGCTCTCAGCCAGCCTCTGCCAGGAAGGTCCTTATATGGTCAGCCTCAATTAACTCCCAGCTGGGTCTGACCAATGGGAGGCGTCCACGTGAAGCAGGGAGAGGGCAGGGTTGGTTTCCCAAGTCCCTCAGTGGTCCATGGTTTGGGATGTGTCCACAGTCTCTCCTCATGTCCCATAGAGGCCCCTTCCTGTAACTATAGTGCGCTCTCTGTCTCTGTCTCTCTCTGTCTCTTTCTGTCTCTCTCTCTCTGTTTTCCTGAGATAGAGCCTCTGGTGCTGATTCCTGGGTAGGCCTGAATCATGGTCTTTCTCCTCGCCCTCCCATCCCAGATGCCTGCATTGCCAATTCCAGATCCATTTTGGTTATGACAGGATTTCCCAAAGGTTTTCCCCAAGCTGACCTCACCCAGCAATCCTCCCGACCTCTGCCTCCGGCAGAGCCTGGATCACAAGCTTGAACCACCGGTGCCCAACCTGACAGAGGGTTCTCCCGGCTGGGAAAGATCAGCAAGACCTCGTGTGAACGAACCAGCCAAGTGTGGTGGGGTACGCCACGCAGTCATCTCAGCAACGTGGCTGCGTTAGGAGGATCGCAGTCCAACCTGGGCTTAGCACCAGTGGCTTTTAAGTCGGCCCGTCACTTCCTGCGCGGTACATACTAGTTTTTCAGGGTCTGATGGTTTAATGGTCTCTCCCGGACTGGGCAATGTCGGGATCAACCCGGGAAGGTCTGGGTGGAGAGGGGTGAGCTGGTGACGGTGTCTCTGGCCTGTAGGGAACGTGCTTTGAGGCCCAGCTCGTGCTGGATCTCCACCCCCTGGCTAGCCATTCTGCGCTCCCCGCATCCAGCTGAGCCATCTCAAGTGTGGGCACGATCTGTCGCCACCTCCCGGAGCCCTTGCCAATACCAGCGCTGGGCCAGAGATGCTGTTCACGCCACACCACGTGTGGCTCTCTCCTCCAGCCTTAGATGAGACTCGGTCATCAGTCCTGAGTGCGTGGTGGCACTGGGGAAATCGAGGCAGAGGCCTCCGAGGGGAGCTCCCTCTGTGCGGGGCAGGTGACACTCAGATGGGAAGACGCAGGACCCACATGGCCCTCGGCTGCCTGTCGCAAGAAGCAGCCCACCCAGGAGCCACCGAGGGAGGAGAGCCTGGGGGGCGGGCGGGGGACCTGATACGGAGCCAGCGTCAGTTCCGGGCCTTTCAAGATCCGCTCCTTCCTCCTCCAGAAACCAAAGCAAGCAGACACTTCCCCGCCGAGCCAGCCCTGAGGCTCAGAGGGCTGGACCACGGCTGGCAGCTCCCATCAGGGAGAGGAAGAAAAGAAGAAGAGACATGGAAAGGAGGAAGGAAGAAGAGAAATTAAAGGAGAAGGAAGGAGAGAGGGGAAACAAGGAGGAGGAAGAGAAAGGGAAAGAGAGAAAAGGAGGGGAGGGGAGAGGAAGGGAGAGGCCATTTTCCTTTCTAGGCCTGGCCTCGTGGCCTCCGCCGTCCTTGAGATCAGCTTCTCTTTGGAAGCTATTCCCGTGAGCCGTGGTGTTTAACCCTCCAGGCCAGCTCCCACTTTTAGAGGACATAGAAGCCCAGAGAAGCTGAGTAGCTCACCCAAGAGCACACAGCTCGCACGGGGCAAAGCCTGGATGTGGTTCCCGCCTGGTTTTGGATCTGCCATCCAGCAGGGCCAGGGCAGGGTGGCTGGAATGGTGTGGGGGTAGGGGAGGAGACCATGGAAGTGAGCCCAGCCACAGCAACATTTTCCAAGCTGGCTGCCCCGGCCATGTTGGCTGGGGACTTCTCAGCGGTGGGAAGCGGTCCTGTGCAGGCCATCCAATGGCCTGCAACACCAAACGTCACCAAATATCATTGCTTCCAGAGGGGAGGGGAGAGACGGGTAAAGTCACCCCGCCACCCGTTGGGAAAGAACATTGACCGAGAGGAACGCATTAAAAAAGGAAAATGGTAACGATGGTGAGTGGCCAGTCCCCTCCGCGCCCACGGGGAAGATAGGTCATCTCATCTAATCTCGTCGAATATCTTGGGAAATCCTGGGGAATTCGATGAGGTAGGAGCTCCGTGGAGGAGGCCAGGGAGAAGCAGAGGGTTCGAGTTCATGCAGAGAGCACCAGACCCCAAGACCGGGTCACACTCCTTCCCCAGGAACTGTTGAGAAAGAGAAGCCGGCAAGCCATGGCCGCTTCTTCCGGGACATAACAACAAGCCAGAGAGAGAGCGAAGACCCTGGAGAGACACAGGGCCCAGGAGCCATTACCAGACAACCTGCGTCTGCGGCCATCTCCCCAGCAACCAGCTCTCGGCTGGGCTCCTAACCTGTTACTTCCTTCCCAAGGGACCCACATGTGAGTCCCCCCACCCCATAGCTCACAAGGAGAGAGACGATCTGTTCCCAACGCCCCCCTCCCCGTGATTTATGGGGAACAGCCACTCGGCCCGACCGTCCATCTCTCTTCACAAAAACACATATGTTGGCGCACATCTATCCCAGCGATGACCCGCATTTATTTTCTGCCAGGAAGCCGATGGCCCTGGGGAATTCTAGAAATGCCCCTAAATTACACATGAGTGGGTCTTCCTCCAGGAACCGTCTCCCCGACGTGAGCCTCGCCATAAATCACCGGCCAACCATGGCAGCCTCATCACCGGCAGATGTGGGGAGCGGCAAGGTGAGCAGAGGCTGCGGGAGGAGGAGGCGTGATCTAGGCCTGGTGGGGGGGAGGGAGGTGATGGCTGGGAACTCACCCCAACCTCCCCCCCCCCGGGGGCCGCCTTAATGCATCATAGCTGATACGTGGAGAACAGGAAGTAAACTTCTCTGGAGGACTATTTGGGGGGAAGGTGGTAGTGGGGAATCACCCCACCCCATTTTCCCAACATACCCCCCCTCACACACACACAAGGTCTGCCATTTGTTCTTAATTGTTCGGGGACCAGAGAGCCCTTCGTTAAAGGAACGATTGTTTACTTGCATCAAAGGCTTGGAAAATGTTTATGACCGGTTTATGGCGGGTTTTCCAGGAAGATAAAGGAACTTTTTCCTCTTGTCATATAAAAATGTTTTTAATGGGTTGACTTCTTTTTTTTTCTGTTTTTAGCCAAAAAAAAAAAAATGTGTCATGGGCACGCTTAAAAAGGCACACGCCGTCCATGTTCAGCCTAATAGATTTTCACAGCCGGCACGGAGCTCCAGCAGAAGGGCTCGATGCATCTAGAAGCTTCCACATGCCCCCTTCACACACTGAAGCCAGGAGTCTGCCCGGTTTCGTTCTGTCTGCAAAGGGAGTTCTCTAGCTTGGCCCCTTAGTATATCATTCCTCCTGGCTGCTGTGTATTCAGTATTTATCTGGGTGCAGTGGAGATCATGTTTATTCTCATTCACGTGCTGTTTTCTATTGAGAATTCATGGCAACCTTGCGTCCATCTGTCTATAGTCCGAGACTTTGGGGATTTCTTCCTACTTACAGACTCCTAGTTTTTTTTAAACATATTATTTATTTATTTTTGACTTTTTTTTTTTGGTGCCAGTCCTGGGGCTTGAACTCAGGGCCTGGGTGCTGTCCCTGGGCTTCTTTTGCTCAAGTCTAGCGCTCTACCACTTGAGCCACAGCGCCACTTCTGGTTTTCATTGGAGATAAGAATCTCTCAGCCTTTCTTGCTGGGGCTGGCTTCGAACCACAGTCCTCAAATCTCAGCATCCTCGCCAGGAAAAGATACATTTTTGAGCTCATGAATACAAACACCACGTAGCCTACAGAAGACAAATTCCACACTAACCCGTCGCCCCTGTCCGTCTTCCCATTGCATCTCTGGGGAAGACTGAGGCTCAGAGATACAGGATTCGAGTGGAGCGGCTAAGGGTAGAGTCTGGATCTCTTGAGCACTCCACCTCCTCCTCCCTGCCCTGCAGCCAACCTCAGACTGACATTCTTCAAGAATATTCTGCAGCATCACCATTGGCCCGTGTGTGGGTGACGAAGTCAGATTGAAGTAGAAGGGCCCTGGGTTTGACTGCTGGCTTACTGCCCCTCCACACTCGCCTCCCCCAGAACCATCTAGAAGCCTCAGGTCTGGGCTCAATGTCCCGTGCCCTACAATAACCTCTCAGCTCCCTGCTGGCTGACCAGAGCGGCTCCTGTGTTGAAGTGTTTGAATGATCTTCAAATCTGCTCGCCAGGTAATCCCAGAGGACACCCTGGTTCAGAAGAACTCCAACCCAGAAGCAGAGAACAGAGTCACCCCACTTTTCCTGGCTTAAGTAGAGAAGGGGGGAGCATGGGGGTGCAGAGGGCACCCTTTCATTGGTTGGACAATCTAGGCTAAACTGTCCGGGCCGCAGCACAAAGACAATGGCTCTCTCCTCTTCACCTTCAAGTGGGTTCAGGCTTCATCGTCGGTTGACTTACAGGGGTGGGAGGGGGGTGGCGCTCAATGGTCAGCACACACCAGCCGGGGACTGGTGGAGGGGGGGGGGAGTGGCTGGAAGGATACAGGACGTAGATTAAGTACAGGAAGATGTAAATGCCAGAGTGATGATCGTTTGTAACCCCCAGCATCTGGGAGCAAATAGGCGGATGCAGAAGGACGGAAGGGCACTGGGGTGGGGGGGGGCGGAGGTGGGGGAGGCAGTGGGGGGGGGGTGCGGTGGTGGGAGGGGGAGATCCCTAGCCTCACAGAACGTCACTGTGGCCATCCGGGCAGCCAGCCCCTCTTAGATGAAGCCGAGAGGCGAGGAGGAGGAAGGGAGAGGGAGGAAGAGGTCAGCTCCAATCCCCCCATAGCCCGGAGGCCACTCAAATACTTACAGATGGCCGGGGACACTGCACGTGGCTGCTTGCGGGGAGGGGGGTCAATAAGGGAGCAGGTTTGACCTACAGACCCTGAGCTTCCTCGGGACCCGAGGGCTGAGGGGAGGAGAGGGAGGGTCCTCAGACACAGGACCCCCCCCCATTCCCACCCCAGCATCCTGTCCGAGGAGCCTTGAACTCCAGGTACTAAAAGAACACAAGGGTAGCTTGTCTGGTCCTCAGCCGAGTGAGGCGGCTGCGGCCTGGGAGAGGGCCACGGGTCACCCTCTCAGCGGCTGCATGGTAGGTTCTAGTTTTCTGTGTTTCCTCCCAGTGAGGGGCTCCCAGGAGCACCCCGAAACCCTGCTCCTCCTCCAAGTTCTCCCAGGAAACGGAGCTGGTGTCCACCAAGCTGGTCTTTATGTTCAATTCAGTGATCACACTTTCAATCACTCTCCCCTGTCCCCCCCGCCCCCCCTCCCTTCTTGTGTCCTGGGCCTCCCAGGCCTGGCAAAGCTGGCGGCCAGATGACTGGCCATGCTTCCAACCTGGTGTGCCCCGAGGAGCCCCAGCCCACCATGACGTCACGGGAGCCACTCCAGGGAAACACGAGTGGGGGAAAGGGATGGTGGTGGGGGAATCACAGGGCCCGCTTCCCCTTCAGATCCTCTGACTCATTTCCCCTCCTGCCCAAGCCAGACAGGTGGATCCAAACTCAGCCTCGGATCAAGGCCCTCCCCGGCCCTCTGCCCACTCCTGTCTCCAGGTCCTGCATCGATCGAGAGCCCACCTCCGCCCTCCAGCCCCTCCTAGGATACCGGACACACGTGCCGTCGGTGCCCTGTAAATAACCATCACTGCGCTGTCTCCACAACACTGCCTCCCTACGATGAAACGCAAAAGCCTGGACATTTCCCCCCAGGGACTCGCGTTTCTGGGCTTGGGTGGTAAGGAGAGGAGTGTGGTGCTCTGTGGCCGGGATTGGGGTCACACGGATCCCAATCCTCGGGCCGCTGGCGGTGTCCGGGGCAGCCTGCTTCAACACGCGGAGCCTCGGTTTTCTCATCTGTGAAATGGAAACCGGTCTGCACACGTCCGGATCCGCGCTTCTGTGCCCTGTCATGGCAGTCAGCTCCCAAATGCCCATGCTCCCTCTGCCTCCCGGCCCCACCCCATGCCCATGCCCTGCTTTTAATGAGCGTTTCTTCCCGCTGGACCCGCGGCAGAGTGGAGGTCAGATCCCTCCGCTCCGGGTCCTGGGGGCAGCACAAGGCCCCAGGACAGAGCTGCTCTCCACTGGCTTCGACGGAAATCCAAGCAGACAGCTCAGTGGCTTCCCTTATTTATTTATTTATTTTTTATTTCCTGCTGGATCAAAGGTCCTGTCAGCGACCTGTATTGATGTCTCCATTCCTTGTTTTTCTTAGCTAATATTTTTGTTTTCCTGGATGGAAACTGCAAAGAAGCTACTGAGAATCCCTGGGGTGGGGTCAGGGGGTGGGGGAAGAGGGAGGGAGGGAAGGAGGGAGGGAGAGATTCAGGGAGATGGATCAGAGATCAGAGATGGAGGGAAGGAAGGAAGGAGAGGGAGGGAGGGAGGGAGGGAGAGAGAAAGAGAGAGAGAGATGTGCCTGGACAGGCAGAATTCATTTATGTCTTGCTATAAATAAGCCTACAGAATTATTCCGATCTGGTTGGTCTGAGATGAGCTACGACTTTCTATGGTGGGAAGAGGGTTTATTTCTAGATTCCTCGTGGGCTGTGAACCGCTCGCAGGATGTCCGGGGAAGACTGGACATGGCTCGGATCACAACTGTAATTCACTACCACGGACAGGCCAGGGGGTGAGCCCCCCGGAGCCCACCATCTTCGGAGACTGGACTCCGCCTCCCGGCTGAGGAACCATGTGGTCTTGGGCGCTCACCTGGGCTCTGTGGGGGGGGGAGGGGGGATGGTACTAACTTCTCTCTCCCGGGGCTGCTGGGAAGTGGGTGAGCATCCCCAGGCAGAAGACCAGAAGACCGGAAAGACTTGCAGCCAACCGGCCCGCCGTGCAGGGCATTCCTTTAGCCGATGCTAATGTATGGGAGTTTCCCGACCAGGCCCCAGACAGGGAGGGAGGGGTGGTTGGTTGCCTCCTAGCCTCGCCACGGATTTGGACACAGGTGGGATCCGTCTGTAACCCACTGAGCAAGAGGGGCGAGGGGGAGTCTAGAGGCTGGAGGCATGTGGTCCTGGACAGCACATGGGAAGTGAGTGCTGGGCCTGTGGAAATGTGAAGTCCATCAGGCCATAGCCAAGCCTAGAGGCAGCTGGGGGGGGGGAGGAGACTTGCTGCTCATTCTGTGGATGTTTCAGTTCCTTCAGCTCAAGGAAACATCGCCCACTAGGTGGTTAGAGCAAGTGCCTGCCCTCTGCTCACACGGCTCTCGGAAGTTCTGCTTAGTATCTAGGGCACACACACACACACACACACACGCACACACACACACACACACACACACATACACACACCATTCCAAAACCTGTTACTGTCTGCTTTGAGAGTTTCAAGTCTTAAAACCCGAAAGACACGAACATGAAAGCCATTTGTCAAACCTGGACATTGTTCTAATTCTCCTTTGTTTTGACTTTGGTTTGTATTGTTTTGTTTTGGTTTTTGGTCTAGGGGTTTGAATTCAGGGCCTGCCCTTACTGAGCAGGTACTCTCTCAGTGAAGCCAGCCCTTTTTCACTTTTTAGATTGTTCATTATAAGTTGTTTCTTTGTAAGACAAGATCTTGTGCATTTGGGACTGTGATCCTCCATTTACCTCTACTTCCCGCATAGCTGGGATTACAAGTGTGTATCCCCGATGACAGGCTTGTTTGTCGAGATTGGGTGTCCAGGAACTTTTCCCCTGGCCTGGCCTCCCCCTGTGATTTCCCCTAACCTCCACCTTGTGATTGCTAAGATTACAGGTGAGAACCACCTGTTTGATTTTTATGCCTTTCTAGTTTCTGCTATGAACTTGTTCTTCTAGCGGATCTGCCTCCATTCCTGACGCTCTTCCCTTCCTCTCTTCCCATCGTCCTTAGGGCCAAGTCTGTGCCTTCTGATTCACAGCTGAGCTGAGGGCTCAAGCCAGGGCTGGGGTGAGGGTTACCTTGGTCCTTCTGCCCGGTCTTTTCTTCCCAAGTCTGCCCTGATGTCAGTAATCTGGCTTTGGTCTCCATAACAACCATTCAAACAGCCTACATATAACCAAGTTCTCTCTCTGTCTCTGTCTCTCATTTATTCTCCATACTCTCCCACACTATTTCCACCTCAGCTCTATCACACCCAGTATGTGTGCGTACACAGACATATTTAAGACTAAAACACAGACTAGAGTAGGACAGTTGGAGCCCGATGTGGGGGAGGGGTGGCATAAAGAGTCCTGACCACAAATACGCAGAGACCATTTCAGAGCCGTGCCCTGGGCCGCGGAGCCGCCTGTCCCCAGCAGCTCCCACATCCCAAGCCTAAACCAGACCCTGGGGACCCGCAGTTCCGTGGCCTTCCTCATGGACCTGAGCCCCATCTGCCTGTCTCTTCTCAGGCCACGTCCACATCAAAAGGAGCCTTCCCATGGGCCCTTGGGGGAATAGACAGCACCCCATCACTCATCCAAAGCGGGGCAGGCGAGGAGCAGAAACAGACTGGGGTGGGAAAACTCAGGTCGCACCCACTCACAGCTGGGTGACCTGGCTTTTCCAGGAGCGTGGTGCTGGGGCTTCCCACCGCCCAGGGGCATGTGCCGATCACACTTACTGCCTTTTTCATTCCTTTTATCCACTATTCAATCAAACCGGAGCCCTGGTCATGCCCTTCCTGTTGTCTAACCTAATACATTGTCACATGGAATCTATTTTATGGGTTTTGTATAGTTTTCTCTATCAGGATCCAGGCTAGCTTGGGAAAGTATCCTGGGTATTTTGAGACAGACTGACAGGAGAGAGACTATAGAAATCGTTCCTTGGGGGGCAGAATCTTACACATCTTGTTAAATTATCCGTACCACCTCCCATGGACTGGCGCCCACAAAACTCCCTAGATTACCACCTGCAGGACACAGGCAGAAATTCTTCCTCTTCAGTCTGTTTCATTACACCATTCCACTGAAAAGATAAAATGAAGTGCTCCCAAGGTGGAGCAGATTCATGTCAGGGAGCAGTTCTCTGCTTGTCATAGATGTCTACAATGAAGGAGGGTTTGTGCAAACTTAACGGTAGCCACTATGGTAAACACAAAACACAAACCCAAAAGATCAGGAGACACGCATAGAATTGTATTGCTCTAGAAACAATCTGTGGGGCAAGAGAAGGAGGCCAAAGAAGACAGGAACGAAGGAATACAGAACAAACTTGAAATCCCACTCAGAAAGTGGCAATTGTCAGTTCTTGCCTATTAATATTTAAGTTCAATGTAAATGGCCTATGCTCATCGATCAACTCATACGAGGCGGCCGGGTGAAAAACCAACAAGAACCAGCTAAATCTAACAAAGGAAGAGGAGGGAACAGGAGGGGAGAAATGCTCTGCATCAGTTTTCACGGAAAAGAGTGTGAGTGGTTATGCGTGTGTCAAACAAACTATACCTTGAATAAAAACGATCACAAGAAACAAGCTCATTGCCATCGTGCTGAAAAAGCAAACCCAACAGGAAGTCATATAATGACGTGTTGTGCGCACTCAACCTAAATATATATGTATTATGTCTATTAAAAATATGAATAGGGCTGCACGGAGAAGCGGACAGCAGCAGGACACTAGTAGGAAACTTCTATGCCCCATTTCCAATAACAGATAGATCACTGGGACAGGAATCAATCAGGGAAGAGCAGGCCTGAGCAATCGCACAGGTGAGCAGGCTCAGTGGCTGTTCGCAGGACATCTTACACGGCCACAGCAGACTCACCAGCTTCTACCGAGCACATCGCTCATCCCCCAAGGGGAGGCACACACTGCCCCATCCAAGTCCTCAGAATCAGAGACGACAGAACCTATTCCAAACAGCTTTATTTCTTTTTTGTTTCAACCACAGCAGAGTGAAAGTAGAAATTCACAACAACGTCAGCAGAAAAGGAGAAACTTCACAAATGCATGAAAAAAAATCAAACAACTGGCACTTAGATGTTGTCAGGTCAAAGAAATTAATGTCCTTTTAAAAAATAAATACAAATTAAGATTGAAAAATATTAAACTATGGGGTGCTGCTACTGAGAAGGAAATCTATTGTGCTAAATATTTCCACTGAAAAAAAGAAGAAAACCCCCCTAAAAAAAAACAAGTTAAGGAAGTGGCGCTGTGGCTCAAGTGGTAGAGCACTCACCTTGAGCTGAGGAGCTGAGGGACAGCGCCCAGACCCAGAGTTCAAACCCCACAACCGACAAAAAAATAAAAGCAAGTTAACATCACATCTTGAGAAACCAGTAAAAGGAAAGCAAACCAAACCCAAAGTTAGCAAAAGATAGAAATGAATAAAAGTTAGAGCAGAAACATGGAATTAAGAATAGATTAATGGGCCGGGGCACTGGTGGCTCACGCCTGTAATCCTAGCTACTCAGGAGGTTGAGAACTGAGGATCATGGTTCAAAGCCAGCTTGGGCAGGAAAGGCGATGAGACTCTTATCTCCAATTGACCACCAGAAAACCAGAAGTGGCACTGTGATTTAAGTAGTAGAGCACTAGCCTTGAGCTAAAAGAGCTCAGGGACAGCACTTAGGCCCAGAGTTCAAGCCCCACAACCAATAATAATAATAATAATAGAGTAATAACCAGAAACTAGAGGTTCATGTCTGTAATTCTAGTTATTCAGGAGGTTGAGATCTGAGGATCACGGTTCATAAGCCAATCCTGGCAGGAAAGTCCATGAGACTCTGATCTCCAATTTACCCTCAAAATGCAAGAAGAATTTCTGTTGCTCAAGTGGTAGAGTGGTAGCGTTGAGCAAAAAAAAACTCAAGGACAGCACCCAGAGTTCAAGCCCTCGGACAGGCATTTTAAAGAAAAGAATAAATGATAGACAGTAGAGAAAAGCCAAACTAACTCTTGGAAAGTCAAACTAATTCTTGGAAAAGCTAAAGAGAATGGACCAACACTTTGTTAGAATAACTAGGAAAAAGGAGAGAAGATTCAAAGAAATAAAGCATTAAATCTTGGACATTATGACCGATGCTACAGAAATAAAAAGACCAGGCTGTAAAATAAATTATGTTTAAGTAAATAGGCAACTTAGAAGAAGTGGATGTGTTCCTAGAAATGTAATATCCTCCCCCCCAAAAAAATGGACTCAGGAAGAAATTGGAAGGCAGCAGACCAAGACCATGTAAGGGTAATAAGTTAAATCTCCCAGCACTTAAAAACCTCGGGACAATAGCCTCCCTGGTGAATTAATTCTACTAAGCATTTAAAGATGAATTAATACGAAGGGCATGACACAAAGAGAAAATGAGTGCACAGCGACCCACAGCTCTCCGCCACACCAGGGACCGGAGTCCCACTTCTTAGCATCTTCAAGGACGTAGTGAGCCTCAGAGAAATAGGACAGCCCTGCCTCTCCCATCCACTTGCTAATGAAATCTTTATGCACTGTGTTAGCACTGTGTTCATTGTCATTGGTGACCGGAGGGAAGGAAGGAGGAGGGTAAAAACAACTCCGACAGAAGCTGAGATCAAAACACCAAAATCCACATCCGCCTCAAGCTCTCCCAGCTGACCTGGAACGCCACAGCCCAGGTCTTCAGCAATCTCCCTTTACCTCTTGGTCTTCCCAGGGCGTCCCCAATACCTTTACTCCTGCCCCTCTAATCCTGTCCTCCTAGAACTGGCAAATTTCAGCTCTTTGCTTCCCAGGTGGCATATACTCCCAAGTCCCTCTTAGAGTCTGGCCACTTACGGTGTGACCTGGCACAGGATGTGTGCCAGCCTGTGAGAAGTTTGGAAATGGACACACACGTACACACACACACACACACACACACACACACACACACACACACACACTCATCCTTCTCATAGGGAGTGAAGTTAAGAAAGGGGGCATTCACTTGCACGCTGCTGATTGGCTGGTGTCAGCTCACTAGCCTTTGCATGCCTTTCTTGATGGCTGTGTTCCCGCCCACCCCACGACTTCAAAATTAGCTCACGCTATGAGTTTTCTTCCTGAGTGTTTCTCAGTGGGATCACACAAGCCCATGAGTGCTGCCCACACCCCCTGCTCCCCATTACACCTCAGAAATAAGCTCACGATCTTTTCCTTCCTTCCTTCCTTCCTTCCTTCCTTCCTTCCTTCCTTCCTTCCTTCCTTCCTTCATTTCCTTCTTTCTTCCTTCCTTTCTTCCCAGTTTCCACCAGACAAAAACTCCAGGGCACTAAGAAGCTGTGCAGGTGGCAGCTGTGCTGTCTGGAAATATTTGGGGGTGTCCTTATGATTGCAATTGTCCAGGGCAGCCTGTCAGGAGCCAGCTCGTCTGCCCCTCTGGTGGGTCCTGACACAGGAGCAGGGGAAGCTGTGAGAACAAACCCCAGGAAGGTCCCACCAGCTCCCTGGTGAGGCCCAGGGAGGCAGAGAGCCCCGGTGGAGACACCGCCCCCCGCCCCCCCCCCCTGCCGGAGCAGCTGCGCAGAGAAAGTCAGCAAACCAGGAGACGCCAGCTCGGTGGGGGGCCTGGCTGCACATCTCCTCCGGCCTTTGGCCTTCATGCTCCTCCTGCTGCCTCCCAGCTGGGCTGCCTCCCAGCAGGTGTATTTGTAGAGCTGGGGTCCGGGGCCTCCTGGAGGAAAAGCAAGAGGTACATCTGGATCCTTCTCTCCTCCCTCACAGCTCCCGGGGATGGAGAACCGCCGAGGGCTGAAGACTGGGCATTCCAATGACTCTTCCTTCTGCTTTCTCCAGTGGGGAACATGGTGCACAGAACCACACACATGTCCACGTTTATCCACTCAAGAGCACACCTCCTTCCCCTCTCCCCAGCGGTGACACGCGTGCGGTGTGTACATACGTGTATGCATGCAGAGCCCCATCACACACACACACACATCAGGATAGAGCCGTTCTGCCTCCCTCCTGGGGGCCATTTTCATCCGCACACATTCTAACGCTGCCCGTGGACGGCTCTGGGCCTGAGGCCCAACGTGATCCTCAAGCCCCGGGTGGTCCCAAGGAGGGGACCCTCTGCTTCTTTATCTGTGAAACGGCCCACACTCCGGAGCAAAAGCCTCTCCGTGGGAAATCCACGAGAGAACCCACAGACAGGAGAAAGCCAGAGTCCCCGCTGGGACTTCACAGCTGTGCGTCTGCGGGTCTGCACTCCAGGCTGCAGGCAGTGTCCTGGACTTCGTCACCCACAGCCTTCCAGCATCTTCTCCTGCAGAAGCACCCTGGGGGGTCCCTCCCATGGGTGCCATCCCGGTGGGGGGGGAGACAGACTTCATCATGACTTTAGGACAAAACCATTAAAAAAAAATCCCTGTGGGGTGAAGCGTTGCTCCTGCAGCTGTGGACTTTGCTTTGTACATATTTGCCAGAGACGACGGGACAGGTGTCTGCTTTGTGCTCCGCCCGGAGTCGGGGCGGAATGAATCCCACGTCTGTCACCAATGGATCCCGGGCTGCCGTCACCGCCGGGGCGGGTCTGCTCACATCCACGGCCAGGGGGTGTCATCTTTGGAGAGGAGACAGCTCATCTCACACTTGCTCTGAGGATGGGGAGATGGAGGATCCCCCCCTAGAGCAGGCCTGTCTCTGTCTTCCATATACACAGGCATCCCCCGGGGCCTTGCTCCAAAGCTGGGCTGGTCTCAGCATCCGCCGTCTGCCTGGACCCCAGACGCCTGTGCCCACACCGGGACCTGAGGGTCACGCTGTGCACAGCAAGGTCCTAGAGCATTTTGGTGACGATGCCTTGATTGGCAACTTTGAGGTTCCTGAGACGAATTCTCTCCAACACGCTAAGAGTACTGGGGGTGGGAGGGGGTAAATCTCTAGAGTTCTAGGCTCCATTGTCACCCATTTGCTGAGCAGTCTGCCTCAGATAGAACAGCAGGCATTAGTCTTCAAGTTATAAATAGACTGTGGAGGGGGCTGGGAAGGTGGCTCAGTGGTAGAGTGCTTACCTTGCATGCATGAGGCCCTGGGTTCGATTCCTCAGCACCACATACACAGAAAAAGTCTGAAGTGGCACTGTGGCTCAAGTGGTAGAGTGCTAGCCTTGAGCAAATGAGGCTCAGGGACAGCGCCCAGGCCCTGAGTTCAAGCCCCAGGACAGGCAAAAAAAAACAAACCAAAAAGACTGTGGTTCGAGGGTGTGAGGTCCACATGTGTTAGGCTCTTGGTCTCTAGCTGGGGTGCCATTTTGAGGGGTTCCCAGCTTTCAGAGGCAGGACCATCGGGAGAAGCAGGTCATGAGGGGGCGGGTCCTTGGGGGTGAAGTGCCCCTGTCCTTCCTGTCTGGCCCTCTGCTGCTTCCTGTCCACCATGGTGGGAAGAAACCCCACCACAAGCTCCCGGCCCCGGAAACACACAGCCAAGTGGCCCAGGACAGAACAATCTAGAACACCAACCAAAATGAATCCTGCCTCTCTTTTAAGTTTTCTTGGTCACAACAGGTCAGTGCATTCAGGCAAAGGGTGTTTTTGTTTGTTCTTTTCTTCTCTGTACGTACTGGTCTGCTCGCTACGACTGTAAGAGTCACAGCCGCACATCTGTACACCCATGCCCTCTTACGGCTCTGCCAGAGGTGAGGAACTGGGTTTCACTAAACTAAAAGCCACGGCGTGGTATGGCCGCGGTCTCCCCACGGCTCTGGGCAGGAAATGCAGCGTGGGCTTCCCCAGGCCTCTGCGTTCACTGGCTTGGAGACTCTTCTACCTTGAAGCCAGCGGCACGGCCTCTTGAGTCTGTCCCTGACCCTGTTGCTTCTCGCCGCCCCTACCCTGACCCGTCCGCCTCTCTTCCCATCCCAAGGTCCTGGGGTCAAGCACATCAACGGAGGTAACAGAGGTAGGGCAAGGCCACCTCTGATTTTAGGACCCTAGGGCTCGGATAAGGGTATATTGGGGTGGGGGTAAGGTCATCATTCTAACCGCTATGGCCAGACCATTCACAAATCCCCACTCTAGGTAGATCCTCCAACCTAGCTGCCGAGGGTCACGTGGAGTACTGCTCATCCACCACAAAGGATAAAAGTCTGGTCCTTCACACCAACCAACATGAGTGCAACCAGGGGAACTTTCTAGCAAGTGATAAGCCAGACACAGAAAGACAAGTATCACAGGTTGTCACTGATTTGTGGAAGCTAAGAAAACCCCAAAAGAACAAAAATTGACCACATGCATCCAGGAGCAGCGGCTTATGCCTATAATCCCAGCTACAGGAAGGTGGGAATTGGTAAGATCAAGGTTGGAGGCTATCCCAGGCCAAAAGTTCACAGAACCACCACCACCCTCACCCCCCCCAACTCCCGCCCCCCCCCACTCAGATTTCTGAGACAGATACAGACACCTCCAAAAATCAACCTTAAATGAAAGTGTTTGTGTGTGTACAAAGCAGCTTCTATTCATGAAAATAGTCAAAACAAACAAACAGTTAAACAGTAGCCAAAGGTATTTGTATCACCTTGTAGGGACTGATTTCTGGATTACACATGAGAGACTTAACCGTCAGTAAGAAACAGAGATGAGGGGATGGGAAAATGGGCAGGAAGTAAGAACAGACATTTCCTAGATCTCTGACAATGTAACAAGTAATTTGCTTCAGTGGTCATCTTAGTGGTGCTAATCAGAAGCCTAAGATACAGCCTGGTGCTGGCAGCTCACACCTGTAATCCTAGCTACTCAGAAGGCTGAGATCTGAGGATCATAATACAAAGCAGGAAAGTCCTTGAGACTCTTATCTCTAATGAGCCACCAAAAAACAAAAGCTGAGCTGTGGCTCAAGTGGTAGAGCGCTAGCCTTGAGCAAAAGAGATAAGGGATAGCACTCAGGCCCTGAATTCAACCCCCAAGATGGGTACACGCGCGTGCACACACACACACACTCACACACACACAGATACTACTACAATTACCAGAATAAAGACAGGCTTAAAAAGCAGATAATCCCGAGTGCAGACAAGGGATGTGGGCCAGCTAGAAATACTATAGGTTGATGGTGGGGATCTACTTTGGTGCACACAGTTTGACACAGCTACACACAAGCATGCACCCTGCAGCCTAGCAGAGGCTCCATTCCCAGCAAAACGAACGCACTCGGGGGAAACAGACGAGAGTCACCATCATAAATGACCCCAAGGCAAACACCGGTGACCACCGAGACGCCCACAGCCAGTAGAAATGACGGGTGAGTTATGATCCGCCCATGGAAAGACCCAAGGGGGAAAGTTCTGGGATCTGGTGATTCTGCATCTTGATCTGGGTGTGGCTAGACGGATGTTACCGTTGTATGGAATCACTGCTAACTTGTGTGCCTATGTGTGCACGTAGGCACACTCGTGCATACGTGTACACACCTGCACACGCATGCACATGTGTGTGTGTGTTCACTGGTTGACCTTAATTTCATCAGAAGGTTAGAGAACCAGAAAGGCTTCTTTCCCTGCAACCTCTTCTCCAAGGCTGCCATGTTGGTGGCCCCAGTGCCCGGGGCTGCTGTTTGCCCCAGGATTAGACGTCTGTGCACCCAGCCCTCCTCACCAGACCTCCCGGCTTGACCCAACCACTCTGCTACCTCCGGTTGGCCCCGGGCCAGCTTCCTTCCCTCACGGGGTCTTTTGTGCTGCTCCGGTGGGGAGTGTTTTCCGAGCATGCGGCAGACCTCCAGTTGGAGGCTGAGGGGAGGTGAGGCGGGGGCCTGGCTTTGTTTCCCCCATGTCGCCCTTCCCCGTGGGCTGCTGGGAATGAATCCCGTAGAAGACAGAGCAGAGTATTAAAAATGTCAGCGCCAGATCCTGAGATACACAGCTGGGTAAATAGAGCCTGGGGGAGATGTTTTTCTTAGGGCTTTATGCTTCTGCTCCCTTAAGTTATATATGGATTTAAGGTAAAGGTGAGCAGATTGTTCTATCCATTTCCTGATCTGCTCCGGTGAAATCATTTGGCTCCCTCCTCAGATTTGAGGGGACCCTCCGTGTTTTGTTTGATTTGGGGCGCGAGGGGGCAGGTAGTCTTTCCGTTTTATGCCGCTGTGTTATTCCTTTATGGAAAGGTTCTCTTCCCAGAGAGAGAAACCTAAAGTTCCTTTCTTTTGAATTTCTCTCGGAAGCCTGACTCCCTGAAACCCCACATTGGGGGAGGAAAGTAGGTATGTTATTGTTTCTCTAGAAAATAAACAAAAACAAAAAACTTTCTGACTTCGCCTATGGGGACAAGAGAGGCGGTGTGGAGGAGATGGCCATGTCCAGGGTCAAATGTCAAGGCCAGCGTCCACAGGGGTCACCAGAAGCAAATGCAATCTCCACAGTCACCACATCCGAGGGCGGTCATTACCTGGGTTCAAAGCCAGGTTTACCCACCTGTGGGCAGCGTCCTCTGAAGAGAACTGTTTAAGCTCCCGATTTCTCATCTCTAAAACATAAAGACGTCCGTGCAGAGGACATTTTCCCAGAACAGGTGGCTTCCTGAGTGTGTGTCACGTCTGATAACAATGGTTCAAGGCGTCCGGGGTGTTTCTACCAAACCACCGCCACACCGAGCAGCATGAAGCTACCAGTTTTTCTTTTCTTTTGTGCTCCTGTTTCCCGGGAGGCAGAAAACAGCTGAGGTGAGGTTGTCAGATGGAAAGACTCGCAGAGCCAGGAATGGAGAAATCAAGAGCCTGGCATCCCAGCAAGAATGCATGGAAGGCTGCATCGGCAGGCCCTGTTGGCCGGGCTCCAGGCAGCAACCTCCCCGAGAGGGGAGCGGCGGCAGGTGACCTTCCACCTGTCAGTTCCACACAGCAGGAAGGAAGGCAAGCTCCGTGCCACCTTTATGACCCAGTTCTGGAACTCACACAGTGTCACTTCTGCTATACTATGGGTCGAAGCTGTCACATAGCCACGTAGATTCTCTTCCAAGAGTCAGAGAGGCCTTGATCACAACAGAACAGTGTCAAAAAAAAGGGGGCTGGGAATGTGGCTTCGTGGTACAGTGCTTGCCTCGCATGCACGGAGCCCTGGGTTCCATTCCTCAGTACCACATACACAGAAAAAGCCGGAAGTGGTGCTGTGGCTTAAGTGGTAGAGTGCTAGCCTTGAGCAAAGGAAGCTCAGGGACAGTGCCCAGGCCCTGAGTTCAAGCCCCAGGACTGGCAAAAGGAAAAAAAAAAAAAGAGAAACAAAATGTTACACCTTTGCACATGCGTTGTGCGTGCATGCATGTGTGTGTGTGTGTGTGTGTGTGTGTTTGTGTCCATGCAAACTACCACAGTTTCTGATGTCAAGAGCCACATTCTGTTCTGCTCTTGTTATTGTTGCTGCTGCTGTTGACATTGTCCACAGCTTACTGAAAATAATCTAGCAGAGCAGAAAGATTCAAAGCCCACACGACATTTTGAAATTCATCCCAGCTGTATAAGAATGACCAGCAGGTTGGAGATCGTGCTCAAATTAAAAGGTGTGGTGTGTCCTTCCGGTCAGGGCCGACTTCCGCTGTCCGGGGTTGAGGGGTCAGGAGCATCATCCCCGGTCTCCTCTTTCTGCAGTTTGGCGGGGGCAACTTTCCTGGGGTCTCTGCGTCTCTGTCATCAGAAGTGTGAGGAGCCTGCTTTGTGGGTGCATGCCCCCCTTCCTGGGAGGAAGGTGATCTTCTTACACATTTGCTGGGTGGACCTATCGGCCAGGCACCCGCGTGGCTCCTACTGCTGGCCTGAGCCATCATATTGTGATCTTTGTCTGAAAATGGCGGCTGTTGGTGAGTCGCTGCTAAGACAGCCTTCCTTCGGTTTTGCCTCTTTGCTTTGTTCCTCAGGAAGCCGAAGGAATACAAATACCCTGGAACAGCCACTGAGAATGCTGACCGAGGCCTTCCGGTGGCTGTCCGCAAGATGCGGACCATCTGGCTACTTCCAAATATTTGCACCATGGGCTACCATGTTTCCTAGCTGTGTTTGGTAAACACAGCTGGCTCGAGAGTTAGTGATGTGGTCTCAAGTCAAGCAGAGGAACACAAACCACAAAGGAGGAGTTGGGGGACCATGTCCCTCTGTGGTTTGGATCTCTTTATTTCTATAGGGCTGAGTAGAATATCTTCTGCTTTAAGAAACAAGGATTCGGGCTGGGAAGGTAGCTTAGTGGTAGAATGCTTGCCTAGCATGCATGAAGCCGTGGGTTCGATTCCTCAGTACCGCATAAAAACAGAAAAAGCCAGAAGTGGCGCTGTGGCTTCAGTAATAGAGAGCTAGCCTTGAGCAAAGGAAGCTCAGGGACAGTGCTCAGGCCCTGAGTTCAAGCCCCAGGACTGGCAGAAAATGAAAAAAAAAAAGAAACAGGGATTTTAGGATTCAGTGACCTACCTGTAGGAAAAAAAATCTGCACAGATCCAGTGCTGGGTAAAAGCTACATGCCATCCATTCATAAAAACCACATGCCATCCATTCATACCCTGGCAGCAAGGCAGGAATGCGGGGATGTTTGCCCCCGCTAAACAGATGTGCATGCACACACAATGCAGATATGCATACTTCTTTCCTTTCTACCTTTCTTCCTTTTCTTCCTTTCCTTCCTTCCTTTCTTCCTTCTCTTCCTCCCTCCCTCTCTCTCTTCCTTCCTTCCTTTCTTCTTTCTTCCCTCCTTCCCTCCTTCCTTCCTCCCTCCCTTCCTTCCTTCCTTCCTCCCTTCCTTCCTTCCTTCCTTCCTTCCTTCCTTCCTTCCTTCCTTCCTCTCTCTCTCTC
>NW_012267239.1:10565640-10610138 GCF_000151885.1 Dipodomys ordii | reverse complement strand
GGAAGGAAGGAAGGAAGGAAGGAAGGAAGGAAGGAAGGAAGGAAGGACGGACTTGCTGGCTTGATTGATTAGCCCAACACCCCGAGCAGGTTTGAGGTGAAGTCTCGTGTTCCCCACCATGGCAGAGCTGGTCAGGCCCAGCCAGGTGTCTCAGGGCCAGGTGAGACATGGCGACAGGAAGCGTGGGGGGGGGGGCGTGTGCGTCAGCTGTGAAACAGTTGGGTTTCCCGGTGGAATATTCACAGAGGTGACTTTCTTCGCCTGAATCTGCAGACGCACGTCCGCCAGGCTGTGTGGAAATGTCTGAGTTATGGCCACAAGCTCACCCATCTGACAGCGAGGAGGAGGAGAGTGTGGCCATCCCAGCGACGCCCAGCCTGGCGGTGAGGCTGGTTGCTGGAGTGACCCCGATGGGTATGATGGATGAGCTGGGATTCAAACTCAGATCCCCACCTCCGGGGTTCTTTCCTTGGTTTCGGAAAATTCCAAATGCTGGTCCTATCCTATTTCAGGGAAAGACAGCTGGGCGGGGGAGAGCAACAGCTGCCCTCAGCCTCATAAAAGATGAGTTTCTGACCCCCCACGGCTACAGAAGGGAAGGAACGAATCCTTTGGTTCTAACTGGAAATCAAGAAAATCCAGTCAAGGGTTGAGGGACGGGGAGACGTGTTTTCCCCAATTCCACTCAGAAAGAGGTTTAACCCATTCAGACACCCCTTGCCAGTGACTGCATCTGTGGCTCTGGTGGTAATTTCCTCTCTGCCTCAGTTTCCCTGTCGGTGAAATGAGATTGGCCAAGGAGACGTGACCCTTTTGAAGATAGCGATGCTAACGTGAGACAGCCAATGGGGTTTCTCCTCCGCTGGACGCTGACCGGGCTGCCAGAAGCCCTGTATTGAGGTAGATTCTGGGGTCACCATGGAGACGAACGGCAAAATGTGCTGTGGGGGGGATTATGGCTGATGGTCTCCATGCAGACCCCCTGGGAGCCCCTGCTTTGGCTGTGTGAGCTCGCTGGGCAGCTGCTGGAATGGAGACCCTGACCACCCAGCATAGAGTCAGCGGATGCGGGAGAGGTGGGAAAGGGAGGCCAACTGGAGTGCGTTTGCTGTCATTGGCTCCTGGCTCTGCGACATTGCGACATCGCGTCAGATTGTCACCGATTGCCGATTGCCTCGATCGTCTCCCTTTGGCTTCCGAGGAACTGGACGTGTGTGCTGGGCTTGGGGGCGGTTTTTGTGCGAGAACTCAGAGCCACCAGAGTGGAGCCGCGGCGGCTCCCGGGCCCATGGGCCATACGCCTGTCCCCATGTCACCAACGAACTGGGACTGGGAGAAGGGAGGTGGCCTTGGGGACCGCCACCGTGGGCGATCCCAGAGCCTCAGCCCAGCGATCGAGGCCCCACAGGCCTTCCCGGGGCACAGCCGGGTCCCCAGGGCCGTGCGGCCTCTGCTCCTGCCCCAGCGAAGCCCTGCAGGATCCAGTGAGCCCCTGGCTTGGACGCCTCAGCCCTCCAAGCCTCCGGCACATTTCCTCGGCTCCACAGGAGCCCACCCCTTAGCTCTGCCACCAGCCAGTGAGCTGGGGAGGGCCAGGGTTTGCCTCTGGTCTTCACATCTGGCCCTGGCTTTCCCCCGCAGCCATCCCTTATCAACTGGTCTCTATCCTGGAGCTACCCTGGAATGCTTTCTGCCCTTAGAGCCTCTAGTCTCCCTGCCCCAGGCCCTTAGAGCTTCCTAGTCTCTCTTGCCCCAGGCCCTTTGAACTTTCTAGTCTTTCCTCTGGAAGCTTCCTTTCTTAACTACACAGGACTCCTGTCTTCTCACATGCTAGATTTAAGTTAAACAGTCTCCCCTTAGAGAGAGTTTCCCTTCTCTGTTCCTCTATATGCGTTCTTTACCATATCACAACTGGGAACCATTTCCCCCATTGAGACATGATGTTGTGTGCTGGCCGGGTCACACAACTTTCCTCCAGCTCTGGGCAGGGCACCTGAGCTGCAGTGGGGGGAAAGCTTTCCAGGTGCTTGCTGAGTGGATGCTACCCTCTCCCCTCCCCCCTCCCCACCACATTGGGCACAGATTCCTGCAGAGAGCTGGCAACCCCGATGGTTAGCTGTTGGCCTTGGGGCCTCCACAACAATCTTCTCCAGAAAAGCATCTGTCCATCATGCAGTCAATTAGCACTCATTCACTGATCATGTGGAGGGAGGGAGGGAGGAGGGGAGAAAAGGAGGGAGGGAGGGAAAAAAGAAGGGAAGGAGGGAGGGAAAGAGGCAGGAGGAAGTGATGGAGAGAAAAAGGGGAAGAGGGAGAGAGGGAGTGAGGGAGGAGAAAACAGGGGGAGAGGAAGGGAGGGAGAAAAGGAGAGGGGGAGAAGTGGAGAGAGGAAGGAGGGGAGAAAGGAGGTGGAGCAGGTAAGAAGGGAGGGAAGAAGGGAGGGAGGAGATGCCTGAGTTGATGAATGAATGAATGAATGAGAATATGAATACATGAATGATTGAGACTCAGTTCCCCCCCCACACACACCCCTCCTGTTCCCCTGGCCTGCATCCTTAGAGAAAGCCCTTCCCCCAGAGTTGCCCCCCACGTCTCCCTTTATCTCCCTATTCGCCCCTCCCCACCCCCCTCCCCTCCCTGCCCAAGTTATTACACTTTAAAAACAACAGCCCAGCTAAAGTTCACCGGCCATCAAACCCGGCTCTGAGCTTCCTTCCAAGAACAAACAGAGCTGACTTTTGTTTGTTTTCTTCCCTTTTTGAGCTGCCAAGCGTCCTTGGAATTGTGCGAGAGGTCAGCTAGGGGGACCAACCTGTGCACAGCCCCTCCAGCTGGCCAGGGTGGGGTGCCAGTGTGGGGCTTTGCAGGGCCTGGCCCGAGGCTGGGGAACACACACAGCCGGGGAACACACACAGGTCTGAGGCCCCCAGGGGGAGGGCCAGCTTCAGACCCAAGGCCCCCTGCCCTAATTGGACATGAAAACCAGTTTGGATAAACACAGAGCTGTCACCTCCAGGGTGTAATCCATTTCCCTCCCGGTGGAACAGCTGAAGCTAAGGAGGGATTTCGTTTTTTAACTCTGGTCTTCTTCCCATTTGAAAGGTTTTATAGGCAAGCATTCCTGTATGTTGTAGAACAAAGTGAAAGCCCAAAGTCCCTTAAAAAACAACAGAGCTAGGAAGGTGGCTCAGTGGTAGAGCGCTTGCCTCACATGCATGAGGCCCTGGGTTCGATTCCTTAGCACCACATAAGCAGAAAAAGCCAGAAGTGGTGATGTGGCTCAAGTGGTAGAGCTTTATTTAGCCTTGAGCTGAAGAGCTGAGGGACAGTGCCCAGGCCCAGAGCTCAAGCCCCATGACCTACAAAGCAACAACAACAACAAGGCCGAGCCCTGGTGGCTCACACCTGTAATCCTAGCTACTCAGGAGGCTGAGATCTGAGGATCACGGCTCAAAGCCAGCACGGGGCGGGCAGGAAAGTCCGTGAGCAAGACTCTTAATCTCCAATAAACCACTAGAAAACTGGAGGCTGAGGGAGGAAGATCAAGAATCGGGAACCACCCTAGGCTACAGTGCTATTATCTGTCTCTAGGGGAGGAACAAAGGTTTTAAATGCTTTCTTATCAGTCCACAAACTCATACTCTCCACACTTCAAAAGTCACACTGCGCTTTCTGCTCCGAGGTAGATGTCTGGGTTGTTTCCAAGCTGATTTCTAGAACCAGGTTGGCTGCAAACAGATGTCTCAAAAGGAGCTAAATATTTTGAAAGCTGAGCATCAGCTAGGCCCCGCCCCTCCCCTCCCTGCCTCCTGTCCCCACCACCACCTGAAAGAACTGAACGTGTCCCAACCCAGTCACTCACCCCGCTGAGGACTCTGCTGACTTTTATTTGGCATCAAGCTCTACACCTCAAGAGACACTAATTCTCACCTGTCTCGCTAAGTAGTAATTATCTTCTTATATGTTGATCTCAGCCATGAGACCGGGTGCTTCTGAGCAGTCAAGGCTGTCCCTTTCCAGGGCTAGAGCAAGAGCAGGGGCACGGGAACTCCAGCAAAGTGAAGAAAGGCGTAACCAGACACAGAGTAGAAAAGAGCAAATGGGTAGAGAATTGTTGGGTGGATGAATAAGAAGATGGGTAGAGGGATAGAAGAATGTCTGGATGGATGATGAATGGATGGTGGATGATGGATAGATGGTACACACATAGATGATGGATGGATGGATGAGTAGATGGATGGATAGATGATACATGGATGGATCATGGATAAACAGATCATGAATAGGTAGATGGATGATGAATGGATGGATGGATGATGGATAGATTGGCTGGCTGGCTGGATGGATGATGGATGGATGGATGGATGGATGATGGATAGATGGAAGGATAGATGAGTAGATAGATGGATGGATGATGGATGGATGGATGATACATGGATGGATCATAGATGAACAGATCATGGATGGATGATGGATGGATGGATGGATGGAAGGATGGAGATGAATGGATGATACATGGATGGATGGATGGATGAGTGGATGGATGGGTGATACATGGATGGATCATGGATAAACAGATCATGGATGGGTGGATGGATGATGAATGGATGGATGGATGGATGATGTATGGATGGATGGATCATGGATGAACAAATCATGGATGGATGGATGGATGATGGATGGATGGATAATGGATGCATGGATGGAAGGATGATGGATGGATGGAAGGATAGATGAGTAGATAGATGGATGGATGATGGATGGATGGATGATACATGGATGGCTCATAGATGAACGGATCATGGATGGATGATGGATGGATGGATGGATGGAAGGATGGAGATGGATGGATGATACATGGATGGATGGATGAGTGGATGGATGGATGGATGATACATGGATGGATGATGGATAAACAGATCATGGATGGGTGGATGGATGATGAATGGATGGATGGATGATGTATGGATGGATAGATCATGAATGAACAAATCATGGATGGATGGATGGATGATGGATGCATGGATGGAAGGATGATGTATGGATGGAAGGATAGATGAGTAGATAGATGGATGGATGATGGATGGATGGATGATACATGGATGGCTCATAGATGAACGGATCATGGATGGATGGGATGAATGGATGGATGGATGGAAGGATGGAGATGGATGGATGATACATGGAAGGATAGATGAGTAGATAGATGGATGGATGATGGATGGATGGATGATACATGGATGGCTCATAGATGAACGGATCATGGATGGATGATGGATGAATGGATGGATGGATGGAAGGATGGAGATGGATGGATGATACATGGATGGATGGATGAGTGAATGGATGGATGGATGATACATGGATGGATGACGGATAAACAGATCATGGATGGGTGGATGGATGATGAATGGATGGATGGATGGAAGGATGATGGATGGATGGAAGGATAGATGAGTAGATAGATGGATGATGGATAGATGCATGATATATGGATGGATCATAGATGAACAGATCCTGGATGGATGGATGGAAGGATGGAGATGGATGGATGATACATGGATGGATGATGGATGGATGGATGGGTGGGCCAAATGAATGAGTGAACTACCTTTTTCTGTCATACTAGGATTGTAGGTAAATGCTTTATCACTTGAGCCACACCCCCAGCACTTTTGCATACGAGACCCAGATTCACTTCCTTTACCCCAGCTGGCCTCAAACTCAATATTCCTGCCTCACCTCCCAAGTAGGTGGGCTTACAGGGGTGCACAGCATCGCTGGCTATACAGAATCTATTTTAAGTCAGAGTTGCAGACTGTGCCAACATTCTGGGAAAGACTTCTCAGGAACCCCTCTGAGCACCCCTCTCTGGGGTATGCGGCTCGTGGACACATCCTATGGACAAGCCCACACGAGTCAGCATAGGCAGGTCTCTAAACCTAGCCTTCAGTGTGACATGGGAACGTTTCCATTGGACAGATCCACTGGGGTTTGGGTGATCGTTATAGATTGTTTTAGAGCTTGGCCTGTATTGTACTTCCTCGCCCACACATTCCTCTCAACTCTAAGTTCAGACTCTTGGCACTGTCATAGTTTCAGTATTTTTTTTTTAATAATGACTTAGGGCCTTATGCCAGTAGGCTCACACCTATAATCCTAGCTACTCAGGAGGCTGAGAACTGAGGATCACAGTTCAAAGCCAGCCCAAGCAGGAAAGTCCCCATGAGACTCTTATCTCCAATGAACTACCAGAAAAGTAGAGCTGTGGCTCATAGTGGTAGAGCACTAGTCTTGAGCAAAAAAAAGCTCAGCGACAGTAGCCAGGACCCGAGTTCAAGGCCCACAACCAACAACAAATAAATAAATAAAATAACTTTCTGTTGTTGCTTGCAATGTTAAGGTGTTGGGCATGATAGGCAAGTCCTCTACCACTGAGATGCATCCCCAACCCTTTAATTTAGGGTGTCAATGTCTCCCAAAGGCTGAGGTGGTAATGCATGGCTCCCAGAAGAACTCTATGGAGAAATGGTGGAGACACTTGGGGGCGTGTCATTGGGAGAGGTCTTCAGGTCATTGGGATATACCCTTGAAGGAAACAATGGCACTCCAGCCCCTTCCTAGTCCTCTCCTTCTTCCCAGCCATGAGTTAGGTAAACAGACTTGATCCCCTGTTCCTGCTGATGCCTGACCATGGGTCCAAAGGAACCGGCCCAACCAATCATGGGCCAAATCCTCTAAAACCACGAGCCAACCTAAACCTTCCATTGTTTCCAAGAGGATTGTCTCGGGTAGTTTGTCATAGTTGCAGAAATCCAGCTGACACATTCACAGGGCTGGCTTGTCCTTCATTGTACCATGCCTCTACTGGACTGGTATTTCCCAACACATCAGCCATTCCAGAACTACTGGGGACTTGTGCAAAGTCCCACACAGGGCTTATAAAATCATTATCCCTCATGATCCTCTCTCTGCTAACCCCCAGTGTTGTGTAGTATGCTTATTTCGAAAGACTGCAGCAACCTGGCAGTATGGTGATTTTAAGTCCGAGATCCTTTACTCTAAATAGAAAGTTGCCTTCAAAAAACTAAATAAATAAACCTAAGAATATGAAACCACCGCTGGAGAAGGAAACGGAGAGACGGGGCAGGAGAATTCTGGGCATGGCTTTGCCTGAATTCTAGGTCTCCATCTGTGAGTTCTAGGTCCCCATCTGTGAGTTCTAGGTCTCCATCTGTGAGTTCTAGGTCCCCATCTGTGAGTTCTAGGTCCCCATCTGTGAGTTCTAGGTCTCTGTCCACCCCTCATCTGTTCTGTGGCCTTGGGCCCTTCCCTTCTCGGGGCTTTGGTCTCTGCATTTGAAAGATGGGTTGAGACAGAGTTGGAAGTGTGGCTCAGGTAGTCGGGTAGAGTCTCTGGGAACCGAGTACAGCCTGGTCACTTCCCTGCGCCCTGCCCAGAACGCGTTCCCCATCTTTTGGGCCCTCACTTGGCATACAAAGTGGGAAACGGTGGAAAGACCACCCACCTCTGAGGCTTGGAACAGAGCCTGGCCTGGCAGAAGAGCAGCGCAAGGGTTCTCTGTCAGGGGCAGGGCTGGGGAGACACCCCAGGATCTCAAGGGGACACCCCAGGACCTCAGAGATACCCCAGGACCTCAGGGAGATACCCCAGGACCTCAGAGAGACACCCCAGGACCTCAGAGCACCCCAGGACCTCAGGGAGATACCCCAGGACCTCAGAGAGACACCCCAGGACCTCAGAGCACGCGGACAAAGTGGGCAGGGACAGCCAGGCCGTATACCAGACACCTTCAGGGTGTCAGCTGTCCACTGCTGCCACCACGCCTGGTGGTGGACAAGGCACCGTGGCTTTGCATCCTGTTCTTCACACACGCGCATGCGTACACACACACCCTAGCTATCATGTCCCAAGTCCTATTCATGGAAGCTTTCCTTCTCTGAGAACTGGAGAGACGGTATTGAAAACACAGCGTGGCCACCTCCCCCCAGCCCCCCCCTCCCCTCCCTCCCCCCCCCCCAAGGAGCCCATTTAAAACAATGAGAATAAACAGATGCACTGGTGATGGGGGTTTTTTCCTTGCTTCCTTTTGGACCTTTGTGGAAACTCAGATCCTAGATGACAATGGCAGAGCTGGGCTTCCTCCTCCTTTGTTTATGAAAGAGACAAAGCTATCTTTAAAGGGATTCCAAATGTGGGACTCAGCCCCTCCCCTCCCTTCCCTTCCCCTCCACGGGACTTCTCAGAGAGCTCCTGAGATCAAGGTGATGCAGACTTCTCTCAGTCTATGAATCTTCACCTGTTCCAGTCCTGTCTTCCTCCGGCTAGGCAAGCCCCCCCCCTTTTCCCTCCCCCTCCATGGGCTGTTAGCATCGCAGTCTGGTGGAGAGCCGTGGCAGGAGCCTGGCTCTGCCTTTTACCCATGAGGATTGACCTGGTGCCGTGCTTGGGTTCTTCCGAGCGTCTGTTTTTGTGCCTGGGTGTTAAGAACTGTTCTCACTCGTCCAATCAGCTGCTCCATTTGCGGGTTTGAAGACAGGGACAGTCCCTCATATTGGCTGAGACATTCTCCCCACCTCTGCCTTTCACATGGCTGCACCACAGGTGTGCTTGGAGGCACTCCACATTTTCTTGATTGAGATAGGGTCTCCATAACATTCTGCCCACACTGGCCTTGGACCGTGAGCTCCCTGTCTCTGTCTCCCATGTCGGCGTGAGCGTCTGGTGCCCAGCTCTTCACCTTCTTGTGAAGGAACAAGATCAAGAAGGCTACACAAGTTGGGGGGCAGGAGAGGGAGAGCAAGGAAGAAAGACTAAGAAAGATGGAGTGGGAGACTCAGAACAGTAGCCCAGAAAGATATTCTCAGAGGGAGAGCAAAGTAAAGGAGAGGAGAAAAGAAAGCATAGCGAAGGGCATTTGAGGCCGAGAGCATGTGCAAAAGCCCTGAGGTAGGAGTTTATCTGATATACTGGAACAATAGCGGGGCAGCCAGAAGTAGGTGGGAGGGTACCCAGTGGGACCGGAGGTCAAAAGGGAGAGATTTCAAGGCTCAGCCAGGCAGGTGTGCGGGGACCAGGTTTGCCCCCTTGGCACCAGAGAGTCAGGGAGGGGTGGAGAATGCACACACCGGGCTCTGGAGACAATGAGAGGTCGCTCACTGGAGGCGCTTCGTGGGCGCCAGAGAACTTGAGGTTACCACTCAGAACCTGACTTCCTCTCCCGGGTTCACCTTGCCTGGCATTAAAGGTTACGGGCTGGGTGCGGAGGCCCACGCCTGTAATCCCCGCCCTGGGGAGGCAGGGAGGCCGCGGTGCACCGTGAGAGACCCTGCCTCACAGAGATGTACAAGAATCTTGATGCTCGCTCCCCCTCCCCCAACCCTGTCCCAGTGCCAGCTTGCCGCCCCTCGGGGAGGAAGGACATTTTGGGACTGTCCTATTCAGAAGGAATCACCCCGGACGCCCAAATGTAGGGCGTTGAGGCTGACAAAGGAGGGTGGAGGCCGGAGCCCCATTCTATTGTGTCCACCCTTCCTCTCCAAACTCCCATTGTTTTCCCAATGGTGAGCTGAGCGGGCTGAGGGACAAGATTGAAGGGGGGAGGGGGTGTGCCTCTCCCCCTCCACACCCACTGTGTGTATGGGGGGGGCTGGTGAGAGGGGGACCCTCCCTGAACGAGAGGACTAATGGGGGGGGGAGGGGGGCTGGGGAAGACAACATTCTGTGTCTCCAGCCAGCCAGGAGAGCAGCGCCGCCCTGTCCACACCGGCCTGCTCCGGCCGCAGGGACAACTCAGTTCAGACATGTGGGAAGGAGGGGTTGGAACATGGAGCAACTTCAGTGCCAGGGCTCAGTGCAGAAGGGTTTCTTCCGAACCCCAGCCCACTGCTGCCTTCATTTATCCACTCATCGAACACAACCCGGAGCATCCCACTGGTAGGTTCCATGCTGGATGGTGTGTGTGTGTGTGTGTGTGTGTGTGTGTGTGTGTGTGTGTGTGTGTGTGTGTGTCTCGGGAGGGAAGGCTGGGGTACAGCTGAGGATCTTTGCAATGGTGCATTTGTGTAATCCCTGCCCCAGGAGAGGTATAAATAGGAGGATTGAGGTCCAAGCTGGCCGAATGGAAATGCTAAGACCCTACTCAAATAAACAAAGCAGAAAAGAAAGGGGGCAGGGAGTCGTGGCTGAAGTGGTAGAGCACCTGCCTAGCACCATGTTCAGCACCAACAAAAAAGCAAAATAATGCACACTTTAGCCTCACCCAAGCAGGAAAAGGGGCCTGTGGTCTTCGGGTGTGCGTAGCGGTGGAGACTGCTAGAGACTTCCTTCCCCAGGGCCCCTTTAGCTCGCCTTACTGGTAATGAGTAGGCAGGGCTGCCACTTGCGAGGCAGAACCTTCTGGAACATTTCCACGTGACTCACGCCAAGGCGCTCCCATCTTATGAAATGCAGACTAGATTTTCCTCTTTGGCTCTACTGCGCACGTGTTACTTTGGTCGTTAAAAAGAAAAATCGAGTTTCTGTTTTGCTTTTACCAAAGAAACCAAACACTAGGATAGAAAAATCAAGAAGAACTTTCTCTAAAATAAAAAAAAAAAAAATCCTGCTTGGCCAGGTTTCTCAAATGTTAGGCCTTGCTGGGCATCTGTAGTAGCTCACGCCTGTAATCCTGGCTAAATGAGGAGGCTGAGGTTGGAGGGTCACAGCACAGTGTGAAGTTAGCCTGGGCACCCAAATCCAGGAGAGTCTTATTTCCAGTTAAACCAACAAAAAGCCAAAGTGGAGCTGTGGCTCAAGTAGTAGAGCACCAGCCTTGGGCGATAAAAAGCTAAAGGACTACACCCAAGCCCTGAATTTAAACCCCTGAACGGTGAGACCCTTGACTTCAAAAAATGAGTGAATGAATGAGTGAATGAATGAAGGAAGGAAGGCTTTTGGAAGAAAGCTTGGGAGGAGTCCTGCCCACTTTTTTCCAGCTCCCTGCCCTTTAGGGGTACTAGGAGCCATCTATACCCAGGTGCCTTCACTCCCAAGCAACTTAAGGTCACTTAATTGCGCTAATTGCTACCTGAGGCTGTAAATTTTCATGTTAATACTCCACCAGGGTGATTCATGTGGTAAATGACACACTTGAGATTTCATCAAGATTCGCCTTCTAATCCTGAAATTCACTTAACACACTAACACCCCTTCCCCCTCCCCCCTACACCGGCCTCCTACCCTCCCCCTCCCACCCACCCCCCTCAAGAGCTGGCGGCTGCAAAAGATTCTGGGACCCCACCCTCCCTGGGAACCTCCTCCTCCAAGGACCTCACACAGCCTCCAGTCCCTTGTCCCCTGCTCTGTGTGCTCCTTGTCACCTGTCCTGGGGTAATTCTGACACACCCTTCCCTGCAGTGGGCAGGGCTCTACCTGTAGACAATCGCCCAGGCTGGCAGTCTCAGTAAGACTTAGGGACAGATTATGGATGACAGCACACTCGGAGAAGGAGAAGAGACACCTCTTAACAGGTGTCTTCCGCCTAAGCCCAGATTAGCCTGCCTAATGCACTACTTGGCTAGAGCTCACAGCAATAACCCACCTTCTGTCTCCCACAGGCTGGGGCTTAAAGTCCATAGGCTGCCTGTCGATTGGCCCAGCCCAGCGCAGATGCTGGGTATCGACAAACAACCCTAAACTTAGTGGAAGTAAAACCCCACCTACTGTGTGTGTGTGTGTGTGTGTGTGTGTGTGTGTGATCGTTATGATGAAGGGGAAAGAAATTAGTATCTTCAGCCAGGCACCAGTGGAACCAAACTTGTCATCCTAGCTAATCAGGAGGCTGAGATCTGAGGGTGATGGTTGGAGGTCAGCCCAGGCATGAAAGTCCGTGAGACCATCATTTGCAATGAATCACAGAAAAAAGCCAGAAGTGGCGCTGTGGCTCGAGTGGTTAAGAGCATTAACCTTGAGCAATAGGAGCCAGGGGACAGTGCTCAGGCCTAGAGTTCAAGCCACAGGACCAGCCAAGAAATTAGTATCTTCCATGGGATAGGGAGAATTAGCCAAGAATGCCTTAGGTGTGTTTTAAAGGCCCAAAAGACAATAATTTTCAAACTGGACGGGAGAGGTAGCTCAGTGGTAGAGTCTGCCTAGCATGCACAAGACCCTGGGTTTGACTCCCAACACCGGGGGAAACAAAGATGATTTGCAAATGCTTGTGACTGGACCTCAGTCCTCCAGCGGATTATCTGCTTCCACTCAAACTACTCCACCAGCTATTTAAAAAACACACCCAAGCCTTATCCAAGCCCAGGACTCCATCCTCCCACGGTCTCCATGGTAACGCTCTCCTGTTTCCGTAGCAACGCCCCACCTTCTCCCCTTGCCCCATCCAGAGGACCAAATCTTGTTGGGCCTCAAAGTTCACCTTGTCTATAAGCATATCAATCACACACACACCTGTACACACACACACACACACACACACACACACACACATTAGGAACTAGGGCATGAGTGGGTTATTTTATGTGGCCAAGCTCACAGAAGCTCCGAAGAGGCAAGTGTAATACCCACGTCTCTATGTTCTGAGCCTGTCTCTTCTCTCTGTTCCTCTTGCCTGGGGTGGGGGGGAAGGGGCACTGGGAATTGAACTGGGAGCTTTGTATTTCCTATGCAGGTTTTCTACCACTTGAACCATACCCCTGGCCCTTTTTGCTTTCGTTGGTTGGTGTTTGGGGGGAAGGAGGAATAGTGTCTCACTAACTTTGGGGCTGGCTTCAGACTGTGTTTCTCTCTCTCCGTCCTGCTCAGCCGGGATTACAGGTCTGCACCACCATGCTCAGCCTCTCACTGGTTATGCTGAGCAAAAGCCCTTTTCTCATCCCACGCAGGGTGCCACCCAAATCCACCTCAATTTGGTTTTTCCCATCTTTACCTCCAGCCTGCAACACAAAACATATGCCTCACATGAAGGAGATTCTTAGGAATAAATAAGAAGGTCAGATTAATGTTGTGTTTGTTTGTTTCACTGTTGACAAGACTGCTACATACAGTTGGAAGACTTGGGGTGAGGAATCGGCGTGTCTAATGGCTCTTTGTCTTCCCGGGCATGTTGCATCTCCCTGACTCACAGACAACATGCTGTCTTTTAGACCTGCTTTTAGGCTTCTGCTGGCCCTTACGGGTTGACTTTTGTCCTCTAAATGAAGAGGCTGCGGTGGTTCTTTAGTGTACTAGAAGGTGGGGAGGAGGGGAGGGGCCCCTCCCCCCTCAAGCCTTGGCTGGGGGCCCCAGCCTCTGCTGACCCCTTGTGGGTGACCCCCTCCTCTACCACGTGACATGATACTGGAAACCATCGGGTTGGTGCTTGTTACAGCAGCCACAGGAGGCTGATACAGACTGTCTCCGTCTCTTTTCTACTGCAAGAGGCCTGACCTAGAGCCAAGTCTTTCGATGGGATGGATGGCTTGAGCCCGGAACGTGTGGATGGTGCGCAAGCTCCTCCTTTGCCTGCCGCCTCTGTACTTGTGTGGGAATGGCAGCAGGCCTTCAGAAACTAGCTCTGTGTTGGGAAAGCGTCACGAAGGCCTGCCATTCCCCTCCCCCAAGAGCCTCTTAGAGGCCCCAGAAACACCCCTTGGCACTGATGGATTCTTACTCATAAGGACCCCAAATATCACTGCTGTGGGGTGGGGGGGCTCCTCACCCCTGAGCCATGAACGAATGGGGGTGTTGGGAATAAGCAAAGCTTCTCATCAGAGTCCACCCCGCAGGACCTCCCTTTGAAGCCTGAAAGCAAAGAGTACATGCGCTGCACGGTCCTCGAAACCAGGGAAATAGCCCTAAAAGCTCCCATGGTTGGAACCAGTTCCTGGCCTCAAATTTGAAGGCCGCCCGGGCTGCACGGGCCTCCTAAACTGCCCATCCAAGGAGGCTGTTACAATGACATCTCCTCCTCCTCCTCCCCCCCGCACCTGGGAAACGGCTCCCTGGTGAAGCTAAACGGTTTTCTTTCTGGCTGCTCTGCTCCAGGGTGCTGTGTATGTGTGTATTGGGGTGGGGGGTGTCTCTGTGTTTGATTTGCTTTTTGTGGGCGTGGGTGCCAGTCTGGGCGCCCCAGCCCTCCTGATGATGGGACGTGGAGAGGATGAAAAGCCCCGGGAAGGGCTGAAGGGAAGGGCTGACGGCTCCGGTCCTGGGAGGCCTACGGGGACCCTGGGATGCGGCGGGTGGAGCTCAGGCCTGCGGGAGATGCTGCAGCCTCCGGTTCTTCTCCCCCCTGCTTGAACGGAATGCAATGTGGAGGTCATCGTTCAAGACTGTCTTGGGAGGAGCTGGCTTTCCAAGCGGGTGCTAGGACCCTGTGACCCTCTGGAGGTCCCTGGAGAGAGGCCTGGGACTAGAGGCCCAGTCGGTGTTGATCTTCTATTCTTTGTGAATGGCAGTACACAATCGTAATCTCCGTTCACCCCAGCCAGGAAGACTGTGGAGTTTCAGACCAGCCTGGGATGCACAGTGACACCTTGTCTCAAAAAGAAAGGAAGGAAGGAAGGAAGGAAGGAAGAAAGGAAGGAAGGGAAGGGAAGAGAGAGGGAGGGAGGGAGGGAGAGAGGAAGGAAGGGAAAGAAAGAAAGAAAAAGAAAGAAAGAAAAAGAAAGAAAGAAAGGAAAAGAAAGAAAGAAGGAAGGAAAGAAGAAAAGAAAGAAAGAAAACAACACCAAAAATGAAGCCGAGCCCCTGTGGCTCACGCCAGTCATCCTAGTTACTCAGGAGGCTGAGATCTGAGGATCGAGGCTCAAAGCCAGCCCAGGCAGGAAAGAAAGTCTACGTGACTCTTATTTCCAATTAACCACCAAAAAGAAAGGAGTGGAGCACCAGCCTTGCATGAGAAAAAGCTCAGGGACAGCGCCCAGGCCCCCCAGTATATACACACACAGACAATAAATGATACACATTACATAATAGTCAAGCTGTGGAAGCAGCCCTGCGGGTCAAGCCCTACAACAGAAAACCCACAGCACATCAAGGGACCGAGAAAATGCAGGCTATCTCATGGAATATTATTCAGCCATGGAAAGGAATCATGACACACGCACAGGGACACCGATGAGTCTGGACAGCATCCCATGAGGGGAAGTAGGTCAGGCTCAGGACAGAGGTGTCAGCTTTCTGTCCTGTGTGGATGCCAGGCCTAAAACATAAGCAGCCAAATAAACCCAAAAGACGCTGTTGAGAGGCAGGGAGGGCCTGGTTTGGAGGCTGATGGAACCCAGTCTCTTAGACAGAGATGGGAGGCAGAGCCGGTCAGGAGTCCAGGAGTGAGGTGCCCAGGATTCCAGATGCTTCTGTGGCCCCATTCCCGGACTAGACTGCCCCCTCCCCCCCCCCGCTCCTCTGTCCACCCTATCCAGCCCTCAGCAATGAAGATGCCACCGGCCAAGCCCTAAGTGACCCCTCAGGAGTCCTGACACAGGGCTTTCCGCCCTGCCAGCAGCCCTGGGCAGCAGTGACCTTTGACTTCTGCCTGTCCTGGGAGGAGGGGTGAGGCAGAGACAGAAGGAGGGGTGCAGATCCTCCCCCGGGGCTCCAGCCCAGGCTGGCCCCCTCCAGGAGCAGCAGGGCAGCTAAGCAAGGCCCCCTTCCATCTGTCCGTCTGTCTGTGCAGCATCTTGGCAACGCGATCGCCGTTTGCATTGATCGCTGTGGGCCGGCACATAGACCGCACAGGGCACCGGCGTCTCCTCTTCCTCCACCCCGGGGACTCTGGGTCTCAGGAGTAGCCAGCAGGTGCCAGCTTGGCCTCCCAGGGCCTGCGGGTGGCCAAGGGGTGAGTGCCGGGCGGGGCAGGGGCACGCAGCCCCGTGGCCGCCCAGGCCTCCCTGCCTGCGGCCTGGCGTGCGAACGCCACGCCTGCACCCTGACCCAGCCAAGCCTGCCACAGACTCCACCCCGCCCTCCTGCCGGCCATCGAGCCGCTGCAGACTCCACGGCGCCAAAGCACCTGCAATAAGGCCCCCGGGCCGCTGATAAGGAGGAGGTGGGAGGAGGGAGGGGGATGCGGGAGACTGGTCCCCCGGAGCCTGCCCCACCCCTTCTCTGGCTGGCCCGCTTCCCTCCCCCGCCCTTCATCCTTCTTGTCCTCTTCTTCCTCCTCGTTCTTCTCCCTCCCTCTCTTCTCCCTGACTCTCTCTGTCCTTCTCCATCCTCTCTCTGTCTCTCTCCCCTCCCCTCTAGTCTTCTTCTCCCTTCCCCCTTCTATTCCTCTCCTCTTCCCTGGCTCACCATCCCCTGACCCCCGCTCCCCTGAAGGAGCAGCTGGACCCCAGTGGGGAGGTGTGGTAGCACCCCCCCCCCGTTGCAGGGGAGATGGGAAATGTAGACAGGCAGGTGGCAAGCAGGGGTGCGGGGAAGCGGGCAGGGATGCCTTCACATTTTTCCCAGGGTGCATTGCGGCAGGACTGTGACTTTGAGTCTCAGAGTCTGTCTGGAGGATGCAGCCCAGGCACCAGGCCCAGGGCAAAGCTGCTGGCAGCGGTGGGACCTTGGCAGGCTGGGCCACTCCCACCGCCAGGCCCATTCGCCTTCTTCTTCCCCCAGACTGTCCCCTGGGGATCGTTCTGGAAGCTTCTGTTCAGGTACCTGTCTCCCGGGACAGAAAGACAGAGCGTGTGCCTACGGGATGGTCCGGTGGGGGGATGATTTAAGGTGCTGTGTCCCTGTGAACACGTTCCCACCGGCTCTAATGGTCAGTACACACACACACACACACACACACACGTCTGACATCATCGCTGAAAGACCTTTGTTGTGTGACCCCTGCCAAGTGCCTTACCCTCTCTGAGCTTTATCCAGTAAAAAACAAAACAACAACAAAAAAAAACTAGAGGTCTCAGGCCTCTGGTGAGGCTCCTTCTCCTGACCTTAGACACACCTCGCAAGAGGCTTGGCCTTAGTAGTTATTTCAGATCTCAAGACATAACAACAACAACACAAAAATCGCAGAGCTTTGGTTTCTTTCCCCCTTTTGGGGTAGCGGTTCTTCTCTTCTAAGAAAACAGACAAGATCGTGCCCTGCTATGATATTTTATTTTTGTGGCCATTAAAAAAAATCATTTGCAGATCCTTAAAAGAACTTTGTATGACCTCAGTTGGGTTGACCATCATGGGGGGGAGGGGGGTCTCTCCCTTTGTTCCATGGACGCCAGCTAATAAAGTAAAATAAAAAAGTACGCACAGTCAAATCTCCGCCTTGGGTAGACAACTCTCCGCAGTGATTCCTCCAAACTTTTCTGTTTGAACCTTTTTTTATCATGAACGCTGAGAACAGAAGTATAAGACAGCCAAAGAGAATATTGCATCTATAAATCAAACATCTCGTCATCAAAGACAGCGATCTGTCTACGTAGGAGAAGGCAGGGGACCCTGGGAGGGGAAGAACACAGCCTCTGGCCCCGAAGCCGAGCCCAGGCGGGGCCCGCGGTGGAGAAATCCAGATTACAGCCGAGGCCTCAGGTCTCACACTCTGATCTTGGGTGAGTAGTTTTACCACGTGGTGTGTCCTGTTCACCCATGGGTGAGATAGAGGAGACACAGATAACTTCCAGAAAACTCTTTGAGCTTCTTGGAAATCCCCGCTGACATCTGAGCGGGCACAGGGACCGTGTACAGAGTGTGCCTGGTTGGCCAAGCACGATGACCCGGTGCTGTCTGGGTCACAAGCCGCCCTCCCCTCCCCCTCCCCCACCCAGGCCCTCCAAAGGGCATCGCAAGCACCCCCCCCGTCCTATCTCCAGGGTGCCTCTCTTGTGGGCACTGCTGGCTCCGGTCCTATCTTCTCGTTCATGTGACCCCACCCAGCTACCGTCTCCTAAAACCCACCTGCTCTCCAGTCCCTCCTTCCTTACCGTAATCGCATCAATAAGAGGCAGGCTCCGAATTATTGGATAGACTCTATGCTAAGTGCCTTAAAAGCATTGTCTCATTTAATCTTTGCAAAAAAAAAAATCCTCTCCAAGGTACAGACTTTGATTGCTCTCCCCTTACACGGGTGTTTTTTTGTTTTTTTTTTAAAACCCACTGTAATAACTCCAACACACACACACACACACACACACACACACCCTCCCTCCGGGAAGCGATACCACGTGCAAAGTGTTTTATACACCGGGTGACATGAGGACACCCCCCCAATCCTGGCATCCTAGCTCACCCCACTCTCCTCTCTGCACTAGAACCATTTCCTCAGTTTCCCCAGTATTTACAGAGTCATATAGGCCCCTGAGACTGCAGCATCCATGCATGGGGAAAGTTTACTTCCCCGTACACCCACCATGGCAGGCCTCTATCTCCCGCATTTAGGGACCCAAGGACCCTCGGTCTCGCTGTCTTCTGCACTGTCCCTGGACTCTTCTGCTCTCTTGTCAGCCCCTCCCCCAGGCACCCAGCACACCAAGTCACTTCCCCCCTTCCTCCCCTCCCCGGCCCACACCTCTCCCACTGGAAAACCCCTCACCCACCCTGACATCAGCGCCAGAGCTAAATCTGTCCCCCGGCCACACTCGACTCAAAGCTGCCACTTCCAACCGGGGGCCTGGCACGGGGTGGCACACGCCTGGCTTTATGGCACACATGGCCAAACGTGAATGAAACCACCAGATCCACTTTTCCCGCCCCCATCTCCCGCCGTTGCTGGGTTGATTGGATTGGTAGCCTTTGAACGAAGCCCACCAATGGCATCCGCGGGCACAGATTCGAAACGGACACAATTTGAGATGTAAAACCATTGATGATAGGACGGCTCTGGAGATCCAGAATTCAGGGACAGGAAGGAGGCAAGGTGGAGAAGCTGGGCCAGCTGAAAGGAGAGAAGGGGGTCCTCCCCGCCCCCAATGTCACCCCAAAAAGCAGCAAAAGCAGAAAAGACAGTGACTAAGGGAAAGATGAAGCCTCGTGGGGTAAGAGCTTCAGAAAATGCTAGATTGGCCTTGAAGAAGTCGTTTCCGGCTCAGCCTCAGTTTCCTCATCTTTCAAAGGGAGAGGATGAAAAGCAAGACACCCATCTTGGCCCTGTCCCGACAAACCATTGTCCACACAGCGTCTGAGGCTCAGAGAGAGCTCAGGAGCGTTCGCGGTTAGCATCTACCATTATGAATATTTTTTGTGCCACACAAGAAAAGCTTTTTTTTCTGGGGAATAGCAGGCTCCAGTGCGAATGGCCACGCAAACCATCACTCTCCCTGCCACGGTGTCTCCTGGAAGGTAATTCCCAAGTTCAGGACTACGGTTCAAGCCAAGACTGGAGCTTACAAGATGTGTACCTCCTACTCTGACTCATGTTGGAGCTGGACCTTGACTTCTGGGTGAGCCTGCAGCATCAGCACTGACCTCGGGGAAGGAGACACTGGACTCTCCATAGCCCCGGGGCCTCTTCCCGCCGCTCAGCCTTCCCTTCTGGAAAGCTGCCTCCTTTAGGTCGAAGTAAGACGGTCAATGTCTTCTGTGGAGGCTGTGTTATTTTGTAAAGACGATGGTGCTGCTGGTGCCCGTGTGGTATTGAAATAGCTTAGGTTGACAGAGCACTGACCGTGAGCCGGCACCACTCACCCCTCCCCTCCCCGCCCCGGGAAGCAGGTGCTGTTACAAATGGGGGAACGGAGGGCAAAGGAGGATCCATGGCTTTCCCAGGATCCCTCGGTTTCTGAGTAAGTGCTACAGAGAACGGGCTGGATCCGGAATTCAGGATCATAAGCTGCATGGTACTGACCCTTTTATTTTATTTTATTTTATTTGTGAAGATACTGTACAGAGGGGTTACAATTACATGGGCAGGATAATGCGTACATTTCTTACCAAGCATTGCAGCCTCCTCCTTTGTTTACCCTTCACATCCCTTCCCAGCCTCCCCCCTCCCCCCCAATCCCAATCTTTCTCCTTCCCCCCCTTCCCCCCCGCCCCCGCACCAACGTTGTAAAGCTCGTTTTGGACATGACAACTTGTACTTCTCATTGTTGCAACAGGTCCACCTGTATCTTTAAACAACTGGTTTTTCCCCATCTCCTCCTCAAGTTATACTGACATCAAATATAATGAAAGCAGGGGTTATACTGTGGGGGAGGGACATACAAAGCAACAAAGAGATAAAAGAAATGCAAATCAAAACAACATTGAGATATCACCTCACCCCAGTTAGAACGGCAAAAATCAAGAACTCTAACAACAACAGATGCTGGAGGGGATGTGGACAGAAAGGAACCTTACTTCATTGTTGGTGGGAATGTAAACTTGTTCAACCACTTTGGAAAGCAGTATGGAGGTTCCTGAAAAGACTTCACATAGAGCCCCCTATGACCCAGCAATCCCACTTTTGGGCATTTACCCAAATGTTTACAAACAAGACCACACTAAAGCTACCAGCACAACAATGTTTATTGCAGCATTATTTACCATAGCTAAGATATGGACCCATTCCGGTTGCCCTTCGTTGGTTAATGGATCAAGAAAATGTGGTATATATACACAATGGAATTCTATGCCTCCATCAGAAAGAATGGCATTGCCCCATTTGTTAGGAAATGGAAAAACTTGGAAAAAATTATATTAAGTGAAGTAAGCCAGGCCCAAAGAAACATAGGTCCCATGGTTTCCCTTATTTGCAATATCTAGTGTATGTATGAGTCAAGCGGAAAAGGTCAGATAATGTGATGTCAGGAAAATGAACGCTTAGATATGTATCTTAATGTTTTTTTCTTTCATGCATGTGTTTCTAATGCATTTATAAGGTACTGACCCTTTGAAGAAAGTTAAAGCAATTAAAAGTTTTCAACAAAGCCGGGTGCCCAGTGGCTCACACCTGTCATCCTAGCTACTCGGGAGGATGAGATCTGCCCAGCCAGGCTGGGCAGGATGGTCCATGAGTCTCTGATCTCCAATTAACTACCAGAAGTGGAGCTGTGGCTCCAAGTGATAGAGTGCTAGCCTTGAACATACAGAGGCTCAGGGACAGCACCAGGCCGAGTTCAAGGCCCAAGACTTATTAATTTAAATGAGTTCCACCAGGGAAAATCCCTCCAAGATTACCACACGCAGGGGCCCTAAAAACTCTCAGATCTCATCAGCCCAAATGTCCCTCAATGAACAAATGGATCGAGAAAACGTGGTATATATACAATGGAATTTTACTCATCCATTAGAAAGAATGATACTGGACCATTTGTAAAGAAATGGAAAGATCTGAAAAAAAAAACTTAAGTACAGTAAATTAGGCCCAGATAAACAAAGGATGCATGTTTCCCGTTACATGTGGAAGCTAGATTTAGCTCACAAACTCATGAGTGAATACAGTGGTGGCATACAATACGGAGACAGGTGGTATGCAAGTATATACAAGTGTATTAACTGAAACATGAAGATTCCAGGGAGAACTCAAATAGTGCCATTCTTGAGAAAAGCAATGCCAAAATTCATCAAAATAAAACACCAGGAAGTGGGTACCTGAAAGGAATGGGGGTGAAGGGGTCAAGGGTGGACAAACGAAGAAAAGAAGAGGAGAATGCAGTCGAGAGTCCAATATATACCTGACAAACTTAGAGCGAGGGAAGGCCTGGGTAAGAGAGGGTGAGAATGTTGAAGAGCCAACGTCCATCAAGATATTCTGCATTTGTAAATTGCTTTGTCAAATGGCAACTCCTTTGTACACAACTACTTAAAGCTAAGAACAGGTTTACTAATTAATTTTTTAAAAAATCTCAGATTTCTCCAAAGGCTAATCTAGGAAGCTTCAACACATTACCTGTCTACCAGGCCCCAGCAAACATGGCGGCCAACGGCCCAAGAATCACCTAAGTGACCCCCTCCGACTTCATCCTGGGAGGATCCCGGGGTCCTCACTCCATGTCTGCCATGACAATTTCTCATTCTGTCTGCCCCCAGCGTTTTCTCCTTTGTTATTTGTAAACCTCTATCAAGGGAAAGCTCCAGTGCTCCATCCTGCAAACACACGTTTCCCCAAGCTCTGCTGCTTCTTCAAGGTTGAACTTTATGACAGGCCCAGGAGATCTTGGGAACAGTGCCGTGGCCTTGCCACATTGTTGGCGCCAGCCACCTCCCACCACCCCCCGCCTGGGGTGCCAGCTTATCATCTCAGGGTGAAGCCATGCGTGTGTCCACACAGGGACCAACTGTCCCCGGGCACTGGCAGGCTTGTAAACAGGCGCCATATAAATCAATTATTAATACTAATCAGTGTGCAATAACCCCATCAGCAGGAAAAGGGTGGTGACATGGGGAGACGGTACCACGCCCTCCCTCCCAAGCCAAGGATCTTGCAAATTAAGGAAAGATGGAGAGAGAGAGAGAGAGAGAGAGATCAGAACCAACTCCTTCTATGTGGATCCCATCCGGCTCTTCCAAAACCTCTGCCTGACAGCACTCCCTGTGTAAAGAAAGTTCTGGAAACTCAAGACAGCAAGGTCTTGGTGTTTCTCTCTGGTTCTAGACTCTTTATTGAATCTGGTCAGGACTATAGTCTACCCTTTTAGACTCTAGAGACCATGGTGCCCACCAAGATGGATTCCCCATAGGCCAGTTTGTCCCTTCTTGGCATGGGGTTGGGGGCGGGGTGGGGGGAGAGGGCACTAAGCTTGGTTTGCTTTCTTCAGGCTACTTCCTGTTTCACCCTGGGTTCCAGCGCGTGAGCTTAGGATGGAAGGAATCATTTCTTCACGGGAGGGATGGAATTCATTTGATCCCCTGTTTCTTCTCAGCCAGTCTGTGATCATACAGGCTGGTTTGGCGATTCTCTTCCGTTTATTCAAATGTCTTGTGGTAGTGAAAAGGTTAAAGAAAGGAGGCCCAGGGGGCTGGGAAGGTGGCTCAGTGGTAGAGCGCTTGCCTTGCATGCATGAGGCCCTGGGTTCGATTCCTCAGCACCACATAAGCAAAAAGAAAAAAGCTGGAAGTGGTGCTGTGGCTTAAGTGGTAGCCTTGAGCTGAAGAGCTGAGGGACAGCACCCAGGCCCTGAGTTCAGGCCCCGTGACCGGACCCCCCCAAAAAAAAACAAGACTAAGTGAAAGCTCCAGGATTGCCCAGGTGGTATCCAATGGCAAAAGAAGACAAGAGGGTCAGCCTTGAGGAGATATATAAAGCAGAGAGGCTGGGACAGGGCACATGCTGGTTTTGAAGAAAGGGACAGTAAGCCGAGGGAAGTGGATGGGGCCATAAGCCAAGGGAAGTCGATGGCCTCTCTGACAGCTGACAGACACAAGGAAAGGGGTTTGCCATCCATTCACTGGGGAATCCTTGCCCAAATGAGACTGGCCGGACCTCAGGTCTGGGGCGGGGCCTGAGGTTCTGTTTCTAGCCAGCCCCTAGGTGATGGTAGCCCAGGGATCCATGGATGGCCCCTGTTAAGAATTCTCCAGGGAGGTAACAACTGGATCAGTGACGCACCACCAGCAGCTCCCTCCCGGGGGGCTCTCCACAAGGACACAAGGTCAAACCCACATTCTCTTACAACACCCTTCCTACACCAGGGCTTCCGTGCACATCTCCATGCGCGTTTGGGATAAGTCTCTTGCAGGCTTGTGCCTCTGTTTCCCTGCTAGTAAAATGGATTCACTGTGCTCTCTCTCTCTCTCTCTCTCTCTCTCTCTCTCTCTTTCTCTCTGTACCTTGGAGAGTTGGAATAAGGATTCGAGGGGCAGATACAAGAGAACCCCTAGACCTGGTGAGCGGTCCTGACATTTGTCATTCCTGGCAGTGCTGATGTTTCCTTTCGGCGGTGGTGGATTGTCAGGGCGGCTCTTCTGCACTGGGGTTTTTCGTCGTTCGGTTGCATGAGTTGATGACTGAACAAGTGAATTGGTGACAGCCCCTGACCCATAGTCATCTACCCTCAAAGCCACAGTCAAAGAAAAGAAGAGGCACGTGTGTGTGTGTGTGTGTGTGTGTGTGTGTGTGTGTGTGCGCACGCACGTTGGACCCAAGACTGAAGAAGCAGAAGCTGAACCCTCAGCATGGTGAGCAGCCCTGAGCTCCCCCAGAGGCAGGCAGTCACCGAGACAAAATCAACATTCAAAGCCATTTCTGCCCAGCCTGGCGCTTCCTCGTGAGCCCTGTGACCTGGAATCTTCTCTGACCCCTGGGATTCCCCACTAAGGATTAGTCACCGATGTCTCTGCTGGGCTGGGCCCGGGCTCACAATGCAGCCCGGCTCACGGCATTTATTTAGGGTCCTTATCTTTATTAACTGTGAATTTATTTCCCTTGCAGAGATAGGCTGGTGGGTGAAGTTCCCCCGCCCCCATCCACACCTGGACAAGTCTTACTTGATCTACAGAGGTCGGAAGGCAGCTGGGAGCCTTTTAATTACCCTCTTCCTCACCTGACCTCCCCCTCCCTCAAGTTCAAACCTGCGCTGTAAACACCGGAGACCAAAGGTAAAGGAGGTGAGGAACAAAGCAAAGCGAAGCATGCGGCTCTTCACCCGGGCAGCCCTCCGCGAAGGGCTGGCCCGTTCTGATGCATTGTCAATGAATTCCTGTCCTCCGCAGCCAATGGGGAAAGGGAGGAACAGAGCCACCAGGCAGTCAGGGGAGACCAAAGGTAAAACAGCCAGCGCCAGTCAATGCCAACAGAGAGGCAAGAGGCGCCCTGAGATTGTCCCCCCTGTGCCCGTGACAGCCCATGGATTGGTGCCCAGCTGCACCAGGAATAAAAAGGAGACAGAGCAGAGAAGAGATACAGAGAAGAGATACATCCTGTGTACTCGACATGGCAGAACACAGCTCCTCCAAGAGCCAGAGAGCCCCCACCCCTTCGGAGAGGACGAGTTAAAGCAATCGGCTTTCTGGATTACTGCAACATTCCTGTGGCCGAAGGTCCCCTACGTATCACACCCTGGGTTGTAAACTCAGAGAATGTTGTACCCCGCCAGTTGTACATTCATGACTACATGAACTTCCTTTGCTTTTTTTGGATTGGTATTAGAGCTTGAACTCAGCCTAGGCACTATCCCTTAGCTTTACTGCTCCAGGTTGCTACTCTACCACTTAAGCCACAGCTCTACTTCCAGCTCTCTGCTGGTTAATTGGAGATGAGAGTCTGTATCGACTCTCTGTATGGGCAGTCATGAGGCTTGAACTCAGGGCCTGGGCGCTGTCCCCTGAAGCTTTTTTTACTCAAGGCTGGTACTCTACCACTTTAAGCCACAGTGCCACCTCCAGTTTTCTGGTGGCTCATTGGAGATGAGAGTCTCAGGACATGCCTGCTAGTCTGGCTTTGAACCGCAATCCTTAGATCTCAGCCTCCTGAGTAATTTAGGATTATGGCCTCCTGGGTAATTTAGGATTATGGGCATGAACCACCAGCGCCCTGCTGAAATTCCTGATATGGTCAAGAACAATCCAACCTACAGAAAAGTGCTGATGACAAATTCCATCATGGGAAGAAGAGCAGGTGGGGTTTGAACTCAACCCCTACATGGGCTTGCTTTTTGCTACAGAGCAAACTCTGTGTCAGCCAATAGCTGAAGAATGCACAAATCACTGTCTTTATTGTTAGTTGAACGCATTTTTCAAGGCAAACTTGCCGATCTGATTCACTTGACACATTCCAAAGCCAGTCCTCAAAGATCCTAAGATTTGATATTTGGCTTATCATTGGGTATTTGATGTCTCGGGTCTCTGAGTCAAGAGATGACTTTGTCCAAACTGCAAATGTTTTCAAACCTCATTGGAATTGTTGAGTACTGGGAAATTAAAAACTCAGGCAATGTGTGTGTGGCGGGAGGGGGCGGGGGGAGGAGAGGGGGAAGGGTAAGCACATTGAGCATCTTCTTGAACCCAGCTGTGTGAAATTGGTTTTGGACAGAGAGAAGAATAAATTCAAAGATGGATTCTCGGTTTTTCCATCCCCCTCTAGTGCCCAGGATTGGCACAACTGCTGGTGAACGCTACTCGCAAATGAGGTATCCCGGAACCACAGCCTCAAAGATCCATTCCGGACCTGAAAAATAGGTTCACCACCTCCCTGAGATCAACAACCAACAGGAGACCCGGACAACACGAAACCACAACCTCATTTGCATAAACATTCAGTCTCCGTTAACGACGTGTCGGACATGTGTTCCTTGTAATATAAAATATTTGAAAGAGCCGGAAGGTCCATTAATAGGGAAACGGTTAAGTAGCTATTAAGCGATGATGAAGGATATTTAAAGAGCTTTTTCTGGCAGGAAAAAAAATGTGTGTCTTACAGTAGGATCAGAGGCAGAAAACAAGATACAATTCTATAGCTGCAATAAGTTTGGGGAAGCCAATAGTAAAGAAAGATAACTACCAATGTAAGAGCCCCAGACCAAAGCTGCTGGGCTCACAGAGGCCGAGAAGTATGGCAGATTTGACCTGAGGATGAATCGCTAAGAGAGAAATCAGAAAGGCAAGGGACAATGGAAGAAAAGGGAACCCAGAGCATTTCTCTGGGAGGAAGTAAGTGTGTGTGTGTGTGTGTGTGTGGTGCACACCAGTACTTAGGCTTGAACTCTGGGCCTGGGCGCTGTCCCTGACCTCTCTGCCTCAAGGCTAGCACTCTACCACTTGAGCCACAGCTCCACTTCCAGCTGTTTGGTTTTGTTTCCTTTTGTAAATTGGAAATAAGAGTCTCATGGGGGCTGGGAAGGTGGCTCAGTGGTAAGAGTGCTTGCTTCGCATGCCCGAGGCCCTGGGTTCCATTCCTCAGCACCACATACACAAAAAAAAGCTGAAAATGGTGCTGTGGCTCAAGTGGTAGAGCGCTCGCCTTGAGCTGCAGAGCTGAAGGACGGTGCCCAGGCCAAGGGTTCAGGTCCCACAACTGACCAAGAAAAAAAAAGTCTCATGGACTTTTCCTGCCCGGTCTAGCTTTGAACCGCAGTCCTCAGTCTCCTGAGTTGCTAGGATGACAGTGGATTTGAAAAACAAAAACAAAAAAAGCCACAAAACCGAGCAGAGGCTTGACTTTTCATCCTATGTGAAGCAGCCAGACCAGTGTTCTCTCAGGAGACGGTGGGGCTTCCGTCAGGAACCCATCGCAGCTGACGCCCAAACACTCGCGAGAGCTAGGCACCGTGCCTCTGAGATGCACTGTGTCCGGTGTTTTCCGGGACAGGATTAAAATTTGTTCAGCCAGCTTCTTATTAAGAAGAAGGCTCCTGGGGTGCCGGTGGCTCACACCTGGAATCCTAGCGACTCAAGAAGCGGAGATCTGAGGATCGTGGGCCAACCCTGCAACCCATCTGTGGCTCTTATTTCTGATTATCCAAATAGATAAAAAAAAAAAATTAAAAGCCAGATGTGGAAGTGCAGCTCAAGTGGTAGAGTGTCGGCCCTGTATAAGAAAGCTTATGTGAGCATGAGGCCCTGAGTTCAAGACCCTGTCCCCACACAGAAAGAAGAATCAGTCGAGGTAACCTTCCAGAGAGATCAGACAACAACAACTAGAAAACTAGTGACCACCTTTGCCTTACAAAGACCGAAATGAGTCACTTAATAGAAATTGCGACCCATGGCAGTAATGACCCAAAGGAAATGCCTAGAAGCAAGTATTGTTGAGGTGACCTATTTAAAGAAAGACACACAGCCCACGTTGAGCAGACATGCTGGCTGAGAAACCCCTGCAGGGAAGGAGTAGGGGAAGACACTTCTGGGGGAGCAACTTCTCATTTCCCTTCCTACAGAAAACTTAAGAAGGGGAAAAAGCGGGGTGGGGCCACGTGGCCCACAGATGCCAGACACAGAGGGAATGTTCCAGAACCAGCTCAAGGCTGGGGGACTGATGGCAGTCACCCCCCCCCATCCATCCCACACCACACATTCCACCACAGAGCAGTTACAGACTCATGCCCACTCTCTTCCTGCCCTCCGTCCACTGCCCGGATGTAATGGCCCAGTGGACATGGGCAGCTAGCCTTCCCGGGCGAGTGTGGATGCTGCTACTGATTCATTCATTCTCACAGCAAGCCCAGAAGGGCTCCATGTATCCTCATGCTGCAGGTTAAGGAAACTGGGGCACCGAGTTCTGTGGGATCGTGGAGGCTGCACCCCTAGATCCATGAGCCGCAGAGCCCTCCCCCCCGAGCCAGTGCCTTCTGCACCCCTCCAGCCTCACTCACTTGTGCTGCAGGTCTGCCGGTTGAATCCTGTGAGCTTTCAGCAGTCCGTGGGTGAACCCCAAGATCCTGACTGAGCTGAGCTCCGAGGAGTGAGGTTCAAAGTCAGCCCAGGGGTGGAAAGTCCATGAGACTCTCCTCTCCAGTGAGCCAGCGGGAAGCTAGAAGCAGAACTGCGGTTCAAGTGGAAGAGCGCCAGCCTTGAGCATACCAGCTCAGGGCCAGCGCTTGGTCCTGAGTTCAAGAAAGCCTCGAACCAGGAAGTCCTGGGTTGAAAAGTAGATCGCCTCCAGGGAAACCACTTTTCCTCTGTTTCCATTCGAGACTTTTACTTCCCGAAGGAGTGTCTATTGGCTCGCTGTCCGATATAGCAAGTCAGAACAAAGCTGGACAACTGGGGAAACGGACTTTTGTGAATCCCCCCCCCAATAAAAACCCACCACCAGTCCCACCTTGATGAGACACTGGACCGGCCCTGACCCACACCACGAGCCATCCCTGTGAAATCTGAGAGAGCAGGGGCACCTGGAATGGGTTAATCCAAGGGACGTGAAGTCAGTGCGAAAGCAGTTTGCGCTGCGCTGATGGTGATGAATGGAGGCTGGGTGTTTTTACCTGGGGAACAAAACTGATCCACCAGAGAAAGCGCTGGCAGCTTCCAGAAGGGGCCTTGGAAAGCCTCTGATGAAATCAGCCCGTTGATTAACGCAATTAGCACCATTAGGAGAGGAAGCTGTTAACCGAGATCAATTATCCACAGGCACGCTTCGTGCTGAGTGTTCCTCTCTGTCTTGAGCAGTGTGTATTGTGCTGTTGGTGATTCAGAGGTGATGACCATTAAAAATAAATGATGATGGTTGATTTTTTTTCTCCTATTGATATAGCCATGAATGCATGGGTGCCGGGGTGTGTCTAGGCCACTTACGTGTGGTGTAACAGAAAAATAAATGATGAAGGATAGGAAGAAGGTATCGACTCCCATTTGCTCCGGCCAGGAGGCCAATATTGACCAATGGGAAGCAGCTACTAACTTGTCAGAAGCTAAAAGGAAAAAAAAAAAAAGTTCACATCAGCTCTTTTTTTTCCCCCCGTTAGTTATTTGTGTCGTTTGTCTTCTGTCGGGCGGAAGTTGAAAGGCAGAAGATGAATCCCGCTGGCTTCTGCCGTCTCGTTCAGCCTCTGCCGTCTGGGAACGTGAAGACGCTCTTCTCCTCTTGCTTCTTCTAGGCCTTTCCGCCGTGTGGAACTGGCCAACTCCACCTTCTGGTCAACTCTCCCACCAGGGGAAACGGAGGGCAGAGGAGTTGTAACCAGCTACAGAGCTGGTTAGCAGCAGCAGAGCTGGCTGACTAGCTGGGCACCGGTGGCTCACGCCTGGGATCCTAGCCGCTCAGGAGGCTGAGATCTGAGGGTCGCAGGTTCAAAACCATCTGGGGGCAGGAAGGCCTCTGAGACTCTTATCTCTAATAAACTACTCAGAAAAGCACTATTCAGAAAAGGCTGTAGTTCCAGTGGTAGACCGCTAGCCTTGAGTACAAAGAGGCTCAGGGACAGAACCAAGGCCCTGAGTTCAAGCCCCAGCACTGACTGAAAATCAACAATAACAACAACAAAAAATGGTTGACCCCAACTCTTCCTCTGACTGCATCTCCTCCTCTACGTGGCCACGTTTCTTGGTATAGATTTGAGAGCAGGAGTCAAGTTTAGGACTTGAAGTTTTTATATCTGTGTGTGTGAGCATGTGTTTTCACCCCAACTTCCCTGCACACCTCCCCACCGATTTCCCCACCCAGAAGAAAGAACAAAAAGCCCTTGAGCTCAGATCATCTGCAGTTTATGCAGCTCATCATGAAAGCAAGAGATTCAAGCTAGATGCTCCCCCCGACTTCTCTCTCTTCGGGAGGAGAGAAGGCGTAGGACACACATCAATGTTCTCAGGCAGGCAAGGAGGCCCGGTGCTCAGCGCAAGGTGGCGCGCGTGACTGGGGAGAAATCCCTAGGTGGAAAAGGAGAGCGTGTTTCCAAGCGTCCTGCCAGCCAGTCCCGGAGACTCTCGGAGCCATCGGACAGGGAGGGGAGAGGCAAGGCGGGCATTCCTGTCCCAGTGGACCGGTCACCATCCGATTTTCCAAGTGCTTCCCACATTTCCACAAAGACAACCACGCTCTTTGGCTGGCTCCGTAAAACTCTTTGGCCGGCCGAGCCTCAAACCCACCTGGGTGAGCTGTGGACCCTGGGCAGCCTGAGACCCTTCTGTCTCCGGGGAGATCGGCTTGCTAAGGAACCAAGTTTGCCTCTGGATGAAGCTGAAAGGAAGGGAAGGGTGGGCGAGGAGGTGGGGAGTCAGGAGGTCCGGGCCAGGGGAGAGCCTGGATCCACTTCCATGCTTGCTTACTGCCTTTGGTTTTCCCTGCAAAGAATGGACCTCATAAACAAACAAACAAACAAACCCATCCTTCCCCCGTGCATGGTCTCGAAGGTTGAATTGAACACAGCCAGCCCAGCTGGCACTGTCTCCTAGTGTGAAGAATCAGTGGGAGCTGGTGGACTGGTATGGCAGGCACACACAGACACACACACAGACACACAGACACACACACAAAGACACACGTGCTGCCCACTTCAGAATCTAAGTTGTTATTCCCCCACAGTAAAGAGGCTTTGCTGATCAGGTCCAGTTAAGCACCTTGAAATGGAGAGTTCCCTGGGGTCTCTAGGAGGGGGAAGTGGGAAGGTAAAGTAAGACAACAGGACAGCCAGAGGGTAGAGTGAAGCAAGGACTTCCATGCAGACCTGCAGACAGCCTCTGAAAGGTGGGAAAGATAAGAGATCTACTGAGGGTTCCCGAGAACTTCCGGAACAGATGTAGATTCCCTGACATTTTGAGACCAGCACCCCCATACCTTCTTCCCAAGATCCATTCTCCTCCTCTCCTCTGTAAGATAGTAAATGTTTATTGGCTTAAGACATGGGTTTGTGGTCATTTTGTCACACCAGCCAGAAGAAAAACCAGTACAGTGAAATCTTGAAACCACTTCTAAAGGACACATAAAATGCAATGGAAGAAGAAAACCCAGACAACCAGAGGTAAAACTGGTCTTGGCTATTCCTTCCCAACACCCCCCTCCCCCCCCAAAAAAAGTTTGATAGTGGAGGCATAAAATAGCCGGGAAGACAACCGAAGTCTTTCCATTATCCCAGGGCGAAATAGACCTCTAACCCTTGCCTTGAGTTTCCTGGTGGCCAATGTGACATGAGCAAGTAGAACCTGGTGGGTCCCAAATACCCACACAACACCAAGGCCGTTACTTAGGAGAACAACTCTTCTCCCCATGAAAGCCAAAAGCCTGAAATTCCCTGGACCACGTCCCCTGGGATGATGAAGAAATCCTGGACAGAGTTAGAAGAGTCCCTCCTGTGCCACACTTGCACAATCTCGGGGCGAAGCAAACCGTGAAATGCGCATTTGCGTCCATTTTTCTGCTTCCGTTGGGCACGCACGTGCGAGGTTAGACGCACTTCATGCCCCATCCCAGCGTTTCCCGGCCGGGTCATCTGCACAGCTACCCTCTGAGGAGAGGAAAGACTCCTGGTCCTTTTGTTCTGTGCCCTTCAGAAGCCTCCCCACATCTCAGGGAGCCGTGGCAGAATTCCCCACTCCAAACACAAAGCAAGCAGAGGCTCCTCTTCCCCCCACCCCACCTCTGCCCCGGAAATACTTCAGATCTACTAAGCGGATGAGAGATCGTTGGGTTCCACACCCAACCTGCGTGTGCGTCTTGTCAACACAAAGATCCACCCTTTGCCAGCCAGGGCAATGCCAGTCTGCTTGCTGCAAGTCTCTCTCTCACACACACCCAGCCCTGCCCTGCTTGCACGGATGCGTGTAAGAACGGTGAGCGGCACCTGCTAAGAGAACAAGGAAAGGGGACGGGGGTCGGGGCCAGGCAGGACTTGGAGGAGGGCTGACAGAGAACGGATTATTTCTCCCCCCCCCCCCATGTGGCGCCCGTCATCCATCACAGTCAATACCCAGCCCGTCTGGAAGATTTCAAGAGCCCTAGATCCGGATCCAAGCTATCAAACGGTCACAGGAGCGAGGCCTTCTAAGTGGATTACAGTACACACACACACACACACACACACACACACACACACTCACACACACACACACACCCCTCTCCCAGGGTATAGGAATTCACTCTGCAGCTAACACCCTGTGCTCAGAATCACTTTTTCTTGTCCACGCCGCCCCCATGGAGGACGATGAGGCCCCTCCCTCCAGGAGCTGGGAAAACCAGAATCCGGGACTCCAGGTTCTCCACCTCCATCTTGATGCTGCTGAGTTTTCCAGCTACTCCCTCTTGCTCTCCCGGTGGTGAATGGAAACACAGCGGACACGGAAATCGCTCCCTTTGGGCCCCGTGGAGTGACTCCATCTTCTTCTCTCTCCTCTACAAAGGGAGCCTTTCTGCACGCCTTAAGTTTGGTAGGTCCCAAAAGGCAGCGACGTGCCAGACACCCGTGGCTCACGCCTGTAATCCTAGCTTCTCAGGAGGCTGAGATTGGAGGATGGCGGTGCAAAGCCAGTCTGAGTGGGAAAGTCCAGGAGGCTATTTTTTTTCCTCCAAAGAACTCAGCAAAAAGTCAGAAGTGTGGAGCTGTGGCTTCAGTAGTAGAGCCCTAGCCTTTAGCATTAAAGCTCTAGGACAGTGCCCTGGCCCTGAGTTCAAGCCCCAGGTCTGGCAGACGAATAAATTCACGTGTGTGCTGCTCTTCTGTGCCCTGTAGCTCTTCACGTTGCCTCTTGGCATCCAGCTGCTTCCAGAATCCACCAGAAAGAACTCACAGCTTCATCCCTCCCGCGCATCCTGGCCTCCCAGCCTGCACCGCACCACTCAGCACAGACCAGGGCCTAACTCCAGGGAAGAGAGGGGTCTGGGGGAACAGGAGCAGAAGGTAGACAGCCCTCCAGCACAGAGCTAGCCCATCGCCCAGGAAAGCTTGCCGAACTAACCCCAGAGCCAAAGCTGAAATTCAGAGACAATGTCAGCCAATGAGATTACTCGGCTAATCAGCACAGGGCAGAAACCGAAGCCCGCCATGCCCCAACACCCCTCCCTCCCTCGCCAGCTTGCTGTTTCCAGGTTTGGATTCATTTTAATATAGCTCAGCACACCATGTAGGAAGATACAGCACCAACGCTCCGATCTGACCCGATCTAGAGCCGGCACCTCCTTGGGCTCTAAGAACCCCTCGATGTGCTGTAAGCGGAAGCCATCCTCACGAGCTCCCGTGTCCTGTCTGCAAGATGCCTAGGGGCCACGAGCGCGGCTCGAGGGTTGATAGTCCCGGATTTCAGGGGACTTGCTTCTACCCCGTACCTTGGAAACCTGGACTCTACTTGCTTCCTGCACCTGGCATCCACAGAGCAAAGGTAATCTGTAGGCAGCCTCCTTTTACAATTTGTGCCTCAAACAAACAACATGTGCATGATGTATGAATTTTCCATCTATAGATTCAGGAAATTTTTTTTTCCTTTTGGATTTTGGAACATTTCGGATTTCAGAGTAGAGCTGACCGCCCTGCTAAGAAGAGCAGACACAGGGCAGAGGCCTATTCATACATCAGCCTCCCCTCCCCCACCCCCCCCACCACGCATGCTGCTTCCATTCATCTTCCCCCGACCATCAATAGCCCCACCGCTTTCCAGATGGGGAAACTGAGGCGGGGGGGCAACCCGAGCTTCATTCCCTGCTCCACCAAGTGGTAGATCTGGAAGGAGAGCCCACACCTGCCCCTCTTCCACCTCCCACGTCTACTACCAGGTGTGTCTCTGGAACACAGGTATCGAGAGGGCGGGAAGACAGGGAGAGTCTTTCCAAGGAACCCCACACAGATCCGAGTCCGGCCCCTCCTGAGTTTCCACAGCACCGCATTGTCGAGCGCTCGGGGCTCGGGCGGCGTGTCAGCTGTGAGCAGGCCCGGCCCGGCGGGGCCTTCCTTCCTGTTCTAAGAAGTGAAAGCTAGCGACACCGGCCCACGCCCGATATAGTTTCAGATCTAAATTTAACAACGACAACCTGGCTGCAGCCTGACCCTACGGGGAAAGAAAGCGGGCCAGGGAAAAGGGAAAAAAAAAAAAAGAGGCAACAACTAATTCTTCACAAATTAGGACAATTATAAAGGTTCCTTTCAAGTGACAAGGCGTATTCTTAGCAAGAGGTAACACCTACACCCCTTCCAGGCTGTAAAAATGGCATAATGGCAGGAAGTCGGCTACAGGCCTGGCTTCCTCCCGGGAGACAAGGGATTTGTGGGGTGTCAGAAGGTGGGCCCCCCCATGTGCGGATGGAGCCGGGCTGTGCCTAACTCACCATGTCTCTGTCTGGCCGCCCCCTCCCCACCCCCAAGTCCATCTGGGGTTTCCCAAGCAGCCCCTGGATGGAGTCACGGAGTTGAGCCTCTTGTCCACCTTCCCAGCCAAGCCTCTCCTCCTCCTCCTCTTCCTCCTCCTCCTCCGTACTAGTGTTTGAACTTGCTAGGCAGGTCTTTTCCCACCTAAGTATGACCCCAGACTTGTTTTTTTTTTTTTGCTTTAGTTAGTTTTTTAGATTTTTTTTTTTTTTTTTGCATTTTGGGGCGGGGATGTCTGAGACTAGCCTCAGACCTTAATCCTCCTATTTATGGCCTCCTGAAGAGTTAGCATGACCCACAGTGAACGCCACCACGCTGGGTTTGTCGGTCGAGATGAGGAAGCCTCACTAACTTTTTGCCTCCGACCGGCCTTGACCGGTGAACCTCCGGACCCCCATTTCCTGAGTAGCCAGGATTCCAGGAGTGATCCGCTATGCCTGGCGTGCAGGATGCAGGCCAGGGAAGGCGAGGTGAGAATTCACGCTGCGCGGAGGGGGTCAGGAGCTGGGGGCTCCGCTGGCAGGCTCTTGGGCCCCTTGGATTTATGGGGAGTCCTCTCCGCCGACGTCTGAGAGATGGCAGCATGGTAAGAGCATCTCATTTCCTAAAGGTGTGAACTCCTGAGACAGCGCAGGGCTCCGTGGCTTCCCGGGGGGTTCCTAGGAGCCCACAGCGACCTACGGCAGCCAGCTCCAGGGCGGCAGGCCCGGCACAGGCCCTGCCGGACATCAAATATAACCCTTAAGCACCCACTTTCCCATTAACCCATGCTTCTCCCCGGGTGGGCCCTGTCTCCGCACAGCATAACTCCCTTCTTGGAGCTTCTGGTCCTTCTAGAAGAATGCCCAGATTCCTTATGCTGCCCTCCAGTGCCCACCACACCCCTGCAACCTCACCCGCCCGTGCCATGCTTTTTCCTTGGACATCTCAAGGTGATTTCTACCACGGACCCTTTGCACCTGCCGTTCCTTGGCTAGAACTCACCCCCGCCCTTCCCCCCGCCCCTCAGGCCTGGAACCTTCTCACTTTTCCCTGGGTCTCTGGGTACAGAGAGGCCTTCAACCCTCATGACTGAAAAAACAGCCTTCCTGCCCCTGCTCCCCGGCCTTCCATCTCCACAGCCCGGACTGTGCTGAACTCATCTGTCTGCAGCCATTCTGGGAATCAAGCTCTTTGCGGGGACCCTAGGAAGGGGTGGGCTTCCATGTGTCCCTTCCTCCCCCGTGCTCCTTGGTTCTGTGAGCTGCCGGTGACCCCAGAAGCCGTGCCTGTGGATGTGCACCCCCAGAATCTCCCCCTTAGCCTGGCTCCCCATGGGGTTCATCCCATGGTGAACCGAGGCAGGGACAGCTGAAGGAGAGACAGAGGGGGGCAGCCGGGGTACATCTCCCCGATTTCCTTCCCTATTCCTGGCACACCATGGGCCAGGGGCTCCTCCATTGTCACCCTAGCTTCCTGAAAGTACCTCTCCTGGTTCTCCTGTGAGCCCCCACCCCAGGCCAGGCTGGGGACGCCGGGATCTGCACCCCCCCCCAGCCTCCGTTTATTTGCACGGCCTGGCGCTCCCTCCAAAAGCAGTTCCTGGCTTAGACCTCATTGTTTGAATAATCGCAGAGAGCCTCACTAATTAGCTAGCATGAAGACACTTCACTTATGCTCTCCTAGCTACTCAGGAGGCTGAGATCTGAGGATCCTGTTGGAAAGTCCCTGAGATTTTTGTTTTCTGGGGTGTCGGTCGTGAGGCTTGAACTCAGGGCCTGGGCGCTGTCCTGTGCTCTTCAGCTCAAGGCGAGCGCTCTACCACTTGAGCTACAGCGCCACTTCCAGTTTTCTAGTGGTTTATTGGAGATAAGAGTCTCACGGACTTTCTTGCCCGGGCTGGCTTTGAACCATGATCCTCAGACCTCAGCCTCCTGAGTAGCTAGGATGACAGGCGTGAGCCACCGGCTAGTCCCTGAGACTTTTATCTCCAGTGAACCCCCAGAAACCTGAAGTGGCGCTGTGGCTCAATGTGGTAGAGCGAACACTAGCCTTGAGCGATAAAGCTCAGCAGCAGCACCCAGGCCCTGAGTTCAAGCCCCACAACTGACAAAAATAAAAATAAAAAAAACAAAAGAAGATGCTTTGTTCCATTTCATAGCGGAGCAAAAAGAGACTAGGTCCAGCACACCAGGAGCCTGGAGTCCACCTTGGGGCTCAGTTTCCCACCTCCAACCATTCCCCTGACGCTGAACTTGGCCTTGGTTGAATCAACTCCCTCCTCTATATAAACCACAGGAGGTGCCGCGTTGGGGTGGCCTGAGCTTGTCCTGGTGAGCTATAGCAAGACTTGAGGGTCTTCACTAAACCGGGGACCCCAGGGTCCCGCTCATTGCTAAAGCTCCCCCCGCCACACCCCTGCCATTCAAGCACATGGTAGGAGCACAGACTTGGGAGTCTACCAGACCTGGCTGGTTCCGAGGCGTACTGAGTGACCCTACCCGACCCACAGCTGTCCTTCCCTGAGAAACCTTGAACAGGGCAGAGCCCCGTGGTAGACAGCTTGCCTTGCGTCGGGTCCTCAAAATATAGATCATTTCTGTCGTTGGTGTTTGGTGTTACTGAGGTAATAATAGTTATTCCCCTCCACTATCTCAGTACCATTGCTGCTGCAACCTGTATCTTTTCCACATTCCCTACTCCCAGAAAAGAGAGGGAGAGAGAGAGAGAGAAAGGGGGAGGGAGAGAGGGAGGCAGGGAGGAAGGGAGGGAGGGAGGGAAGAAGGGAGGGAGGGAGGGAAGAAGGGAGGGAAGGAGGGAAGAAAGGAGGATTCACCCCCCACCCCAGGGCTCCATCTCACCTAGCAAGTCTGTGACCCAGAGTAACTTAACTGGGTCAAAGTTGCACTTGACCTTCCTTTCCTGTCTCCTTGCTCCCTCCGCACCCCCCCCCCAGCAGCAGCTCTGGGACAGGGGACCGGAATCTCCTGGCGCCCCTGGCCTCCGAAGGCCATCTCCCGCTGCAGGGCTTTGATAGGGAAAGTGTCAAGAACAAAGGCCATTGTTCCAGAGGCCTCTGGTGCCCGCCAGGCCCCAGACCAGCTTCCCAGGGGTGAGGCCTGGCTCAGAGACACAAGAGGAAAGTCATTAGGAGTGAGGACAAACAATGACCGAATCTCTTCTATTTACCTGATGGCTGGGGGCTGCCAAGTGGAGAACAAAAGCCTGGGCTGGGGGCGGGGGGATGTGAGTGCTCTCCTCTGTCCACCCCCCCCTCCGGGGCCAGCAGCACCTCCCCTGACCTGTTGCGTCACTTGGGCTAAATGAGTCTGCTCAGTAAGCCTCAGTTTCCCCTTGGTGGAATGGACATACTAACCACATCCCCTTCCTATCATGTGACCTAGTTCGGCTCCGTGGGGCTTTGTTCTCTGCCCCTTGGTGGACCCCTTTCTGTCTCTCTTCTAGTGAGGGAAAGGCAAGATGGTCCCCCAGGGTCTGATGAGGGAACTTGTGCGGCTGTGCCAATCCGAAGGCAGGGGCTGTGCCAATCCGAAGGCAGGGGCTCCTGAAAAACTCCAGCTCCCAGCCAGGCCCAGCGGCTCACGCCTGCCATCTTAACGGCTCACTCCGGAGGCGGAGACCTGAGGATCACAGCCCCGGTGAGAAAGTCCATGAGACTCTGATCTCCAACTAACTACCGCCAAAAAAAAAAAAAGACAGTGGAGCTGTGGTTCAAGTTGAAGAGTGCCAGCCTTGAGCAAAAACAACTAAGGGACAGTGCCCAGGCCTGCGTTCCAGCCCCAGTACTCTCTCTCTCTCTCTCTCTCTCTCTCTCACACACACACACACACACACACACTCTAGCTCTGGCTGACCTCTATGCCGAAGCCCATGAGTGCTCCCCAGGTCCCTAGGCCGGTGTCCCCACGGGCAAATGGAGCTGGCCAATGTGTCCCTGATGTAAGCTAGGTGAGCTAGCTGACACTCAGGGCTCCACGCACGGGCTCCCGATTCATCATGAAGAGAGGAGAACGTCACAGGAGTCAGGAAGAGACAGACCCGTCACGAACACAAACGAACGCACTGCCTTTACCAGGGGACTGCGGTACCCACTTCAAAGAAGGGAAAACGAAGACCCTGGAGCCCAACACTCAGGGCGGGGTGGCACGCAGCACACGGGTCCGCTGACTTCGGGTCTTTATTTGACCAGGATTAGTTAAGGAGGAAGTGTGGGTTAAACTTCCTCCCTCTCTGTCCCCAGACTCTTTTCATTCCCTGGCCCTCACCAAGCCTGGGACTGAGCCGGGTGACCGAGCAGACAGAGCCCCTGCTTCTGTTGTTGCTTATGGCTTTGTTCTTTCTTTTCCCCTTAAGGCTGAGGCGCTACCACTTGATGCACAGCTCCTGGGAGCTGAGAGTCTGCCCAGGCTGGCTTTGACCCTGGATCCTCACGTGGCAGCTGGCTGAGTAGCTAAGATCACAGCGTGACTCTGTAGCACGGGGTCTCCCTCTCCTGGTTTGTTTCTAATCAGTGCCTGTGAGCACCCGGTGAGGTCAGCTCACGTGGCTCTACCTTCCAGCTTTGGTGCCCTCAAAGACAGACCCAGATCTACCTTAGACTTCCTGACATCCATTGCCGGGCAATGACTGGCACATAGTAGGCCCTCAATAAACTCTACGGCAGGGGACGGTGAGGGGGAGGAACTAAGGAAGAAAGGAGAAAGGTTCCACTTCCTCCGTTGCACTGTAAACTCTCATTGAAAGCCCTAGATGCCCAGCTGGACACACAGTAGGTCTTTTATAAATGATCGCTAAGTTCAACAGCCATAGCAGAGACATCAAAGCCACCAGCCTATACCTATCCCTTTAGCTCAGGGGTCCCCTGCCTTTAACTCATTCAGCCCCCATAAGAGAACATCCCCCCAACCACACACACACATATAGCACACCCAGCTTCCTCCCCAGTACCTGCAAGTCAGACAGCCATTGTGCCCCAGCACAAGGCCCCAGTGATTTTTGTTTTGCATGGAAAAGCCAGAGTGAGTTCATTACCTTGTGTCCCCACCCTGGAGATCATTGTCAGTCATCCCACATCAAAGTCCCAGCCCATGCGCTACTCCTTTCAGACTTCTCCCCGCCCCCCTGATTTTCTTACAACCAGGAAATGGGGAATTTCCTTCACTTTTTAAACCAACCCAGCCAATCTCTGGCCCCTGCTTCCTTTACAAACTTGTCCTTGGGAGAGGCCAGGAGGGAGCCAGCCCCCCCCTCCTCCCCACGGCAGTGGCTCTCCAAGGGTCCCGGCCTTCCTCTGATCTTTATCAGATGCTTGTCCAGCACACTCAGAGGATGGTGTTTTTTTATTTACATAACACCTTGCTTTGGGGGTCCCGGGCTGTGTGAAGGGAGAGCCAGATGAAAGTCTTATGTAGAAGTTGCTTCCTTTACACTGCAAAGCTGGGAATGACTATTTTAATAGACAAAGACGCAACGCTTAGACACACACACACACACACACACACACACACACACACAAGGTATGGACCCCAACCAGCTGGGGCCTTCCATGTTGCCGCTGCATGCTGATGGCTATTTTTCTGGCTCTGAACTCCATGGCGTTGGTTCCATCCACCCCAGAGCTAGCAGATTCCAACAGGTCGCCTTGAGCCACGCTCCCTGCCGGCTTCTTCCCCTCCCCAGCGGAGCCCTCTCCTGCCAGCCTCCAACCTCCTCCCATCAGCCTCCTTAGAGCTTCTTTCCCTCTCTGCCCTAGATTCCTTTCCTAGCACTCAGACCCTCCCTTGACTCACAGGCCACGATTAATCCCAAGTGAGAAGGGGACTGGTCACCCGTGCCCACGCTCCCACCCAGTTCCAGAGCGTCCCGAGGTTACCATAGCAACCTCAGCATCCCTCACAGAGTGGATTTCCCAGCCCCCCCCCCCCGGGACATACAGGGAGTGAGGCTGTAATAATTCACAGCACAAGAGAATCCCAACACGTGGATGGTGGAAATGTCAAGTCATAGAAATGTGGTGTCTTACACTGGTACCCTGACCACGTCAGAGCTTCTGTGGTTCAGGGACTGGACGGCAGTGGCCAGGCTAGTTTCTCTTGGAGGTTCAGCCCAGAGGTGTTAGGTCAGCTGTCACTTGTGGGTGATCTGGCCTGGGGCATTTTCTCCAGCGTGACTCACACACGGGACTGGCAAGTTGGTACGTTGGTACATGTGCCATTTTATTTTCATAAATTAGATAGATGGATGGATGGATAGATAGATAGATAGATAGGATGGCTATGACATGGATGAGAGTAATCAGCCAACACGTCCCCTCCCCCTCCCTGCCAAGGGACCCCCCTTGCCTGCTAACCCTTGGACGGCCTTCTCTACCCTTCCACCTGACCCTAGTGGGTCTGAGTGATAGTACGAGTTACTTTTCTCATCGATGTGGTGAACTGCCTGGCAGACACAGTCTAAGAGAGGACAGATTTGAGCTCACAGATTCCAAAGGTTTAGACCATTGTGGTTGGGTAGGCATGGAAGAGCAGTTCACCTCATGGTGGCCAGGAAGTGGGGGGGGGACACAGCCAGTGAGGCCTGCTTTCCTACTACAACTTCCTGAACCTCCTGAAATCACACCTCCTTCTAGGGGAGAGAGCATTCCACCCCGAGCCTAACAGTGACCAGAAATGCTGGGCAGGGCTTCAAGATGACATCAAAACCATGCCTGCTTTTGCTTTGCTAACTCTCGGGTGGTTTGCTTTGGAAAATGCCGGCCCTCATAGGGTGTGAGTTTACATCCCAGCAGCCCATAAGGACAGATATACACCGGGGTAGACAGCCAGCACCCCACCCACCGTCCACCCCCAGACCCTGGGGGAAACCGGCCATCTTGGAAACACTTCTCCAGACCCAGTCAATCCTGTAAAGAAGACCACAGCCATGACCTCGCCAATGGCCACGATACAGGAGACCCTGAGCTTCTTATACCTGGACAGGCTGGCCTCAATTCCTCTCCCACAGAAACGGCGAGAAAAGAAATGTTATTTAACGGGAAAATGTTGGGGTAATCTTTAAAGATGCTCATGAAGGTATAGTGTGTTTGTGTAAATATGTACACACACATATATTTCCAGTATGTACCCCTCTCCCCCCACATATTCTTTTCTTTTTGCCGGTCTTGAACTCTGGGTCTAGGCGCTGTCCCTGAGCTTCTCTTGCTCAAGGTGAGTGCTCTACCACTTGAGCCACAGTGCCATTTCTGGTTTGGGGTTTTGGTTTTTTTGGGTAGTTTATTGGAGATAAGAGTCTCATAGAGTTTCCTGCCCAGGCTGGCTTCCAACCATGATCCTCAGATCTCAGCCTCTTGAGTAGCAAGGATGACAGGTGTGAGCCACCAGCTCTTGGCTTATATTCTTCTTCTATGTCCAATTATATATGGAGAATGGGAATTAATAGAAGAATAAGATTTTGAAGCAGCATTTACTTTCTTGGGGATGATCCGTCAACGTCTCATTGTTCCCTGACTGACAATTATGTGGAACAGGAGACAGGAAGGAAGCAGGGATGGTACCAGGAGATCGCGTCCGGGAGCAGCCGTGGGTAACAAGCACCTTGTATCTGCTGCTGTAAACATGGGCACAAAGCCAGGGTTAGCTGCCGCCGTGAGCCCGATGTTCCCAGGGCCATGGAGCCCACGGCCTGCAGCCGGTCCATCTTGGATCTATCTCCCTGTCCCGAGAGCCGAGCCCTAGCTGCTGAGCTACTATTCTGTGTGTGTGGAAGGCGTTCAGTCTTGGGCAGCCCTGCTGGGGGAGGGGGGGAGAGGGAGGGAGGAGGGGGCCAGGACGATGGTATTTGGGAAACTTCAAGGTCTCTGGGTTGGCAAGATACATCAGCAGAAAGCCCTCTCCTGTCTAGACAAAAGTTTGATTTTGAATTGAAAAGAAAAAAAAAGTACGGGTGCGGGGGTGGGGGGAGAAGGGAAAGGGGGGGCGGACATTTGCAAATAGGAAAGCAGGTTAAGCATTTTTTTTCCCTCCTCCTTTGAAAATCACCATGAATTTTTAACCATCAGCCCTGAAGAGAGACAGTGAGACTCCGGAGAAGCCGCCAGGGATGGCCCACCGGCCCCAGGCGACGGGGCGATGGGGCCGTTTCTGAGACTGGACATTGACTCGGGCTGCAGAGAGAGAATTAACAAGGCCCCAGGGCCTCGGGAGGAGAAGCCGGCCGCTCTGCCACTGGCTTGCTGTCCGCATCACTCGGGCCGCCAGGGAACATGATCCACTGGTAGAGGGAAAACACCAGGCCAGGTTTCACTGATCCTGGAGGAGGGGGGGGATCCCCTCGGTTCAGCTGGCTTCTGTGGGTGACCAGAAACCACAGCGCCCCTGAGCCGTATGAACAGAGGCCAAGCCTGCTCCGATGAGAGCCTGGAACATTCTCCTGTTTCATGAGCCTGAGCTCACTCTGGATGTCGGAGGCAGAGACCAGTACACAGCACAGACTGGCGTGGTTGTCAGTGACCGAAGCCGGCCCTGGGTCTCTGGCAGAGCTGGTTACAAATCATTGGTGACATCCATAGCCAGGATGCAGCAGGGCGCACGGGAGAACAGGGTGGAAGACCACACGCCCCTTCCTCTCACCTCTGACTGTCAAGATCGTGGTCAAGACTGAACAACACAGCCAGGCAGGCACCAGTGGCTCACACCTGTAATCCCAGCTACTCAGGAGGCTGAGATCTGAGGATCCTGAATTGAAGCTCTATCCTGGGCAGAAAAGTCCCCATGAGACTCTTATCTCCAATTTAAATGGGCCCAGCACGGGAGATGGACAAAATCAGGCAGGGTCTGAAGGCATCATCCAGCGGGTCCCGGATCCATGCAGTCCTCAAGCTGGTTCACCAGGACATTTTGAATCCTGAAGCCCAATACCCAGGGATGGTGACACGATTTTCTGTGGCTCCTTTGTGGCCACAGCCAGGGGGAGGTGTGCTTTCCCATCTGTCAAAGCCGAATGAACACAGCCCTCCTGGGGCAAAGAGAAACCGAGAAGCCACGACTCCCCACACACCCGGCTGGGAGTCGTGGTCTTTTTCACGGTGACCGGAAGGAAGTCCCGTACGTGGTGCCAGGCACCATGACACCCTGAGCCTGGAGTCCAACACCTTCCCTTCCCTCCGAAAGCCAGGGCTTTCCCATCTGGCCAGGAGTTCTGCCCTCGCTCTCTCTCTCTCTCTCTCTCTCTCTGCACACCAGCCAGAGACCTGCTGGGGTTAATTAGTCCCCAGTCACGGGTGTGACATGCACGTTTGCTGGAGATGCCAGTTTGCAAATTCGGGGTGAAACATTGAATTAATCAGAGATGCTCAGCCGGTTGTCACCCCGAGTCAGCATTCCCGGGCTCCCTCTGGGAGAGGAGGCCCAGGCAGACTTCATCCGGGGAGCCTCCCCTCTCCCCAGAGCCGACGCGACACCCACCCAGGGCCGTCAGCCACGCTGCGCATTCAGGACGCTGACCTTTCTCAGCTCCATGCGGTGTCTGTGGTGCCCGGAGCAGCTCTCCTCTATCCTGGGGCGGTGTGTGTGTGTGTGTGTGTGTGTGTGTGTGTGTGACACCTCTCCCTCTGTACCAGGAAGGCAGGAAGGCTGGGATGGAATGCTTTGTGGGGGATGGAGTCTCTCCCCCAATTGGGTTTCTCAGGTGTCATCTGTGTGTATAAAGCAACTATTTTCTGGTGGTGGTTGTTGGTTGTGGGTCTTGAACTCTGGGCCTGGGCGCTGTCCCTCAGCTCTTCAGCTCCAGGCTAGCACTCTACCACTTGAGCCACAGAGCCACTTCCAATTTTATAGTGGTTTATTGGAGATAAGAGTCTCACGGACTTTCCTGCCTGGGCTGGCTTTGAACCGTGATCTTCAGATCTCAGCCTCCTGAGTAGCTAGGATGACAGGC
>NW_012267239.1:10548022-10561620 GCF_000151885.1 Dipodomys ordii | reverse complement strand
ACAGACTTTCCTGCCCAGGCTGGCTTTGAACGGTGATCCTCAGATCTCAGCCTCCTGAGTAGCTAGGATGACAGGCGTGAGCCACCGGCGCCTGGCACTATGAGTTTTAATTCTAATGTCATCACTAGTTCATCAGTTGACCTTAGGCTGATTTCTCAATCCCTAGGAACTTCGGTTTCCCACAATGACTTCTGATGGGGAATGAGCGTGTACAGGTCAGGTTGGGTAAGGTTCAATATGTTTGTTGGGAACTAAGTTATCCAGACCTCTATGCACACGGCCCGGGGTCATCCAGAAAAATCCCTGACATTACAAACTAAAGAGACCTATTCTTACTCCTTCCCACCCCCTTTTCTTTTGGTGGTACTAGTGTTTAACACAGAGACTTCCACTTCTCGGATCGGTGGCTCTGCCACTTTAGCCACAGTTCAGCCCCTTTTTGCGTAAGTTAATTTTTTAGATGGGGTCTCACACTTTCCGGTCTGGCTGGCCTTGAACCAAGTTCCATGCTGATCTAAGATGCATGCTTCTACATCTGATTGATTGATTGCCTTTTGCCAAGACTGGCCTAGACCTCGGAGCTTCTTGATCTCTTCCGCCCAAATCATCAGGATGACAGGCATGGGGCACTACACCCAGTCCAAGAGAACTGCTTTTTACAAAATGAAAACACTTATATTCTGGCATACTGGGCAACGATTAAAATGAGGTTTTAACAGATTCGATGGCAGTGGGCAGATTCTTCTAGACCGAGTGCCTAGAACTGTCCTCACAGTGAGAGCCTCATGCGTACCACGCATGCCCACATGTACCGTGGCTATGGCCAGCCGGGGTTCTGAGGGCTTTCTATGTTCTGTGAATCGGGAGTGCATGGCTACATTCTTTTTAATGACGGTGAGAAAAATCAAAGGGATACGATTTCATGATCCATGAAAAATGATATGAAATTGAAATTTCAGTGTTCAGAAACAGAAAATCACATTTTATTGGCATCCAACCACGCTCATTGCGTTGCGTCTTATCAGTGGATGTCTTTGAACTTCAGTGCAGAGCAGACAGAAAGCGGGAAAGATTTCTATCTGGTCCTTTGCAGAAAATGTTTGGCAACCCACACACTAAAGGATGACCTGGCAGGAAACAAACCAAAGGGAGGGGTCATATGCGATCCTTACATGCTCCTTGCAATCTGTACCTTTCCCAACCATGGCCAGTAGCAGACCTACTCCTTTTATTTATTTATTCATTTTGTGTGCCAGTCCTGGGGCTTGAACTGAACTGGGGGCCTGGATGCTGTCCCCAAGTTTCTTGGCCCAAGGTTGAGCCATGGAGCCACTTCTGGCTTTTTTTGGTGCTTAATTGGAGATAAAAGTGTCATGGACTTTCCTGCCTAGGCTGGCTTTGACCTGTGATCTTTGCCTCCCGAGTAGCTAGGATGACATGACAGGATTGATTTTTTGAATTTATGGTGTACACATTTATGGCGTACAGTGTGGTATCTTAGCACAGGAATACGTGTACTGCTCAGATCAAGGGAACCAGGATATAATTCACCTCTAACACTTAGCAATTTATGGTGCTGGAGACATGTAAAATCCTGTCTACCGCTATTTTTTAAAATTTGTATGTATTTGGAAATTATTGTCAATGTTTACTATAAAGGTGATGTTCAGAGGAGTTACAGTTACTACATAAATCAGGCAAAGAGTACGTTTCTTTTTAGACAATATCATCTCTTCCCTCCCTCTCTCCCAGTTTTTCCCTCCCTCCCATCCCCCGCCCACAGGTTGTATCGATCATTTCCAACATAGTGTCCAGTGAGTTCTATCTGCTTTGCTGTTGTTGGTCATAGAACTTGAACTCTGGGCCTGGGCGCTGTCCCTCAGCTCTCTTGCTCAAGGCGAGCGCTCTACCCCTTGAGCCATGGCGCCACTTCCTGTTTTCTGGTGGTGCATTGGAGAAAAGAGTCTCACAGCCTTTCTGGGCTGGCTTCAAACCCTGATCCTCCTCCGATCTCAGCCTCTTGAGTAGGTAGGATGACAGGTATGAGCCACTAGCTCCCTGTCCCCCTGCAAGCTTCTACCTGCTATCATGAAATATTTCCTTGACTGCCGGCCCTAGCTGCCCTACTGTGTGGCAGACAGGATGCTGCCATTGTTCCTCTTACGCGCTTGTCCCCTGTACCCAGTCGCTATGCTAAAGGACGTCCCTGCTCATCGACGCACATCTATTTCCCTAAAATCCTGCCTGCACCAAGCTCTTGATCTGTGCACATTATAGCTCTGTGGTCGAGATGAACTGAAGGAAGCCAATAAAACGATCCTCTGTCCCTCAAATTTGCAACCACAGCGCAGCTACCTTGAACCGGCGTGTCAAGGCGCATGAAGGATATCAACGGCCAAGTCTCCTTCCACGCTTCAGAGCCAAACAAAGGGGGGTGCGGTCTCCCCCGCTCCTGACTGGCTCATTGCTAGACAGCTACTTTCCCAAGAACACACGGAGGAGGGCCTGGAATGCTAGCAATGATTTCTTTTTTGGGGGGGGGTTTGAGAGGCCAAGGCGTGATTCCCACTCAGACCCCCGGGGCTGCAGCTCTGCTCAGACTCCTCTTGCTCTGGACAGCGGGGCAGGTTGGCACAGGGCGCCCGCAGAGCCCCACCGAGGGTTGTGTTTCTTGGTTTTGTTGTGTCACACAGCTGCATAGGCCGTTTCGTCATTTTCCCTCATCACATCCATTTTCCCTGGAAGAAGGAGAAAGAATCAGTCCCAGCTACAAACGGTCAGCCCCGGGCCGAGCGGCCGAGCAGCTGCGTGTGCCTGAAAGACCTTGACCCGTCGTCTCCCGACCGCTAACACAGGCTTCTAGAGAGGCCTGTCATGAACAACGCCCTTCTCCGGTCCCCAGGGAGTTTCCGTCCCCCCTTCTGTTCCCCTCCTCCTACGTCCAAACCCCCAAAGCATGCCAAGCACACGACACATGCAGAAGAGTGAATGGCGGGGGCAGGGGAGGGGGGGAGACACCCATGCCCAGTTGGCATCTACGCTGAGGGTGAAGGCAGGGGTTGTGGGGGTGAACTTCGGCGTAGGTCGGAGAAGGAAATGGGTGAACATGGGGTGAGTGGCAGGTCTCCGGGGCAGCACCCTTCCACCTAAAACTCAGGGGTCCCCCATAGTGGGGCAGTCCCCCCCCCACTCCCTTGGGAGACTTTAGCATGGTGTGTGGCAGGTGCCACACACGTGACACACAACTGTCTGGATGCTCACTTCCTGTGACCTTGCTCACTTCCTGTCCCTGGCTGCAGCCCTGAGCTCCAGTCCTTTCCGCCACGGGCGCCCGCCCACTGAACCCCAGCTCTACACACAGCCAGCCATTCCCCACCCCGGCGAGCGCCCCCCCCAAACACCGCCCCCCCGCCAGGTTTGTTAGGTGTCTGACGGGGTGATTGCATCCAGGGGTTCCTGTGGAGATCATCAAGCACCGAGTCAGCGCATCCGCACGCCTCCCGGTCTCCCCGGTGGTGGGTGACCGAGGGGGGTTCCGTACCACCCTGAGAGCGAGCGGGGATCACCGCCGCACACCTCGCCCGGCCAGTCCCGTGCTGCCATCTCCTCTGCGGTGCCCGGAGTGCCTCCCGGCTCCAGAGCTGCCGGCCACACGGCCCGGCAAGGTGCCGGGGCGCAAATGGGAAGCAGATTTCTCTCCTTTCGAAGCTTCCCCAGGTTCCCGCCGGCGTGTGCCTTGCCGAGTCTGAACTGTGGGGCCGTGTTGGGGGCTGACGAAAGAATGTTCTCCCGGATGACGTCGAGGACGGGACCTGACGTCTCGAAGGCCCAGCTCCAAAGGGCCGGGGTCGGGTTGGATTTGTAGTTGTTCGTGGGGATTGGAGTAAAAATGAGGGCCTTTGGAGTCACCAGGAGAAAAATAATAATAATGATGCTATCCAGTGGGTGGGAGGAGAGATGACTAAAGTAGGAGATTACTTTTCTGAGGGGGGAGGGCAACCATTCCATCACGGGCAGCTCCAGGGTTGATGGAAGGGGTGAGTGATGGCAAAATTAGGGCATCGTCTATATTTTCCCGGACTAATCCTCATGGCCACAAAGAGGCTGCTGTCACTCCTCACAATAACTCCTCACACGGTGAAACCCAATGGAGAGGCAGGAGAAAGAGAGTAATGGACAGGGGAAGAGTACAAGATCTCTGCAGAAGGCCTTTGTCAAAATGCTGCTTCCATCTTCTTGGCCAGAGGAGAGCCAGAGGACCCTGGCCCAGAGAGAGAGAGAGCTGTTCTAATAATGAGGTCAACACAGCAAGCTTCCTGTCACTTTGAGTGAAATATGAAAGTCGTGAGGGTAAGCTGGGCGCTGAGGGCTCACACCTGTCATCCTAGCTACTCAGGAGACTGAGATCTGAGGATCATGGTTCAAAGCCAGCCTGGGCAGGAAGGTCCATGAGATCCTTATTACCCATGAATCACCAGAAAACGTAGAGTGATGCTGTGTGGGTCAAAGTGGTAGAGCACTAGCCTTGAGTACAAAAGCTCAGGGACAGCGCCCAGACCCTGAGTGTAAGCCCCATGACCGACAAAAAACAAAAGCAAAACAACACCAAAAACTCATGAGGCGATCAATAGTTGCTTCTGTCCCCCAGACATGCGACTCTGGGCCCACAAGAGACCCTATGCCGGGTTTCAGCTGGAGGGCCTTGCAGGTTATGAAAAGCATGGATAAATGGGGGCTGGGGGCATGGCTCAGTCAGTAGAGCGCTAGCCAAGGAGTGAAACCACCAGGCACTGAGTTCAAGACTCAGCCTTGGACCAAACATTAAAAAAAAAGAGTTTATCAGCCTGGTGCTGATAGAAGGCGCCCAGAAATGTTCAGAATAGTCATGTGTGTGTCCCAGAGCGCTGCGGGGCATCGGTGATCCGGCAGATGAGCTGTGGATAATGGTCCTTACAGAAGGGAACAGTAGGGAAAGTTCCTCCTTAGTCGAGTTCACTGTGGTGGTTGCTGTTTTAGGGGCCTTTCATTCTATCGTGCATCCTGGTGCTAGTGAAATCCATCTTTGCTTTGTTTCATTGTGTTCTTGGACCCAGGATGATGGGACGCAGCCCAGCTGGCTTGGAACCTGTGATCTTCCTACCTCAGCGCCCGCCCCCGCCCCAGGTGCCAGCGTTGCAGGTGCGAGCCGCGGGGAACCCATCTCCGTCTGGCAAGACCCCCATGGAGGCAGACAGAGGCTCTGTGCTTCCCCTGATGTCCCCCGTGCGGGGATCCCTCACTCAGCCGCGTCTGAGAAACAGCTGCTCCAGCAGCGAGACACCATCCGTCCTCTCTCTGCAGGTCTCAGAGCCTTCCGTCCCAAACGCTGAGAAAGTCCCAACGAGAAGAAGCCAGAAAACCCTTTAAAATAGATTACCATCCTGGCGCTGGTGGCTCACTCCTGTAATCCTAGCTACTCAGGAGGCTGAGATCTGAGGATCGCGGTTCAAAGCCAGCCCGGCAGAAGAGACCGTGAGACTCCTATCTCCAATAAACCACCAGAAAACCGGAAGTGGCGCTGTAGCTCAAGTGGTAGAGCGCTCGCCTTGAACTGAAGAGCTGAGGGTCAGTGCCCAGGCCCAGAGTTCAAGCCCCACGACTGACAAAAATAAAATAAAATAAAATAAAGTAAAATAGATTCCCTTTTCACCTGGCCGCTCATGGATCTAACACAGTAGAATAATAATAATAATAATAGATGAGTTTGTCTCCTTCCTATGTCAGCCACTCTCCTGAGTGATGGCCAGATAGCATTACTACTGGTCTTCAAGAAGCTTCTAGAGACACAGTATCTGATTGTGGTCTAGAGCATAGACAAGGGTATCAAGCTAATTTGCCTCAGCTTAATTTTTATTTAATTTTTTTAACAAAATGAGGACAGCAGAGTTCTTCCTGCGCGAGCCTATATTATGAGAACATGACTGGTTACGATACGAATATAAACCTCTCTGCAAGCCGCTGAGAATCCCTCTATCCACGTGAACGCCGGTTGCATGCTGGGCATTTCGTGTCACCTCTATTCCCCACAGAACACGACAAAATTGGTTCAAGATGCTGCCCCAAACCACACTGAACGTTGGTGATGTTGGCAGGGTTTTCCCATGAAACCTGGCGTGGAGGCTGAGACCTGGAGGTTTCCCGGATGGACCATTGGGGGCCTGGAAGAGGAAGGCATGGGCTTGCACGTCTCCCAGGAGCCCAGATGTGCTGGGAACACCCGGCGTGGGATGCAGGGGGGGGGGGTCCCAGAGCCATTCTCCACGGTGATATTGCCCAGAGCCCTTTCAGATTTTCAGAGTGCTAAAGGATATTGGAAGCAGGTGAGACACGGCAGCGGCCATCTTAAACATCCTGCAAACCGGCCGCTTCCAAAATCATAATAAAATGGACCGCTACTCCGCATATTAAATCATTTCCTCGTTGGAGGAGTGATAGAGAGAAAATAATAATGAATTATGTCCCCCCAAAGTACCAGGAGAAATTGCATGGCCGTATTAAGTTATGAGCCTGGATACTGGTTAATAGATATTCAAGGCTGTTGTAGTTTAATACCCGGATAGCGAGACGGAGGAGGAGGTGTGAAGGGAAATTCATGCACCTCAGCACTTGGAGGTTTACATCCGGGTCCTCTCTACCGCGTTCCCACGGGCAAATAGCTCAGCTGCAGACAGCTTTGGGGAACCAGAATCTTCGGGGGGGGGAATCGAGGCACAGGAGTTGTGAGTTTGGGGCCTCGTAGAGGGTAGAATCTGTTTTTATGATTCTGTAGACAATGCTGTGCCGATCAAACGAGCAGCAAGACCGCAGAGACTTTTCTGGAATCCCAGGGGGGACCCCAGGGTGGCCTGGGGGGCCCTTGGGGGAAGTTGGTGCCACACCTGCTCACCATGGCGGAAGGGATGGAGGAGGAGAGACCAGACCACCGCGGAAGGCAAGGGGCTGCCCTGCCGAGGCGTGAAGGCAGAGATCAGACCCAGAAAGTTCTCTGGAGCGGCGGGCGCTGTTTGGGCACACAAGTTCCTAATCACTCTGGGAAAACGGTTCCACGGGGCTTTGATGTTTGCGGCCGTTTCCAAAGCAACATCTTCAAAGGCAGGAGGAACTCCACCTCCTCCTGGTTCTCCCAACTCCCTTCTAGAAACATCCAGACAACCTACCTGACGGGGTGGGAGGGCAGCCGGAGCTGAGAGGCATTTCTTACATCTTGGAGAAGAAAGAACTAGAAAAACCAATACCACAATAGCAGCCTTTGAACTCCACAACACTCAAATAGCCCGGAGGTGACCCCGCTCCCTAACCGCACCCAGATCTTGCCGTCACCCCGCCAAACCCACATTCCCAAGCACCTCCCAGGGCTCCCCCAGACCGCCAACCTGCAGCCGGCGCTCCCCGGCTCCTGACAAGGGGCTCTGTATCCACACCGGGTGACCCCGTGCTGTGTGACACACTCATTGTTCACCCTTGCAAAGATTCCTCCGTGACTCAGTTTGCGGTCTGGTTAATCCGCCTTTCAGACGCCGGGCTGCTGCAGGATAGGGCGAAGCGCTTTGCCAAGTGTGCCGGAACCGTCCTGGTCAGAGTTAACCCAGCACCAGAACCACTCCCTGTTTCTGTCTGCCTTCACCATGCTCCACGGGGTGCCAAGTTGAGGCTGCCTCCCCCTCCCCCCGCCAGGCCCCCCCAAGGAGGAAGGTTTTACCCAGGAAGCAATGGGCACGTGGGACACCCATCTTTGGGGGCTGGAGTCCCCCCTCTCCTGCCCTCCAGGGATATTTTTGAAGACTCCCATTTCTAGAAACAGGGGTAAAATGTTACCTAACCTAGGCAGGGCACAGTGTCCCACCCCTATCCTGTTTGGGGATATGGACGTCAGAAGATCGAAGTTGGAGGCCAGCCTAAGCTAAGAGGAATTGGTGAGCCTCCATCTCAATCGACAGCCTGGCGTGGTGGCCCACGCCTGCAATCCCAGTTCCAGGGGGAGGTGTAAATAGGAGGATCACCATCCAGGCTGGCCCAGGCCTGAAGCGAAACCCGACCTCAAAACTAACCAACACAGAGACGAAAACCAGCGCAAGTGCGAGGCCCTGCGCTCCAGCCCTCCAGCCACTACCCACACACAGACAAAAGAAAAGGCCAACTTTAGAAAGTTACTGTGAGGGCCAGAGAGCAAGGATGGGTGAAAGTGTCTGACCCATAGACCTCCGTTCTCCTCTAGGTGTCCAGACAGACTCAGGTCAAAGCCAACCTCCCCTGCAGCCTCCTTCCCCCGGTCCCCACCTTCTGACACGGACACCGGATGCGCAGGGGCAGGGGAGCAGCCTCGAAGAGGTAACCCAGACAGAGCCCGGCCAGGTGGACATAGAGAGGGGGGACGGGCCGGCACACCCAGCTCTCCAAGCCGCCGGCCAGCCAAGATGATGGAACCCAGAGCAGGCTCTCAACCACCAGTCATTCCCGGCCAGGAGGGGCGCGCCTTGCTTCGCTTGATCCTGACGAAGGCTGATTCATCTCACGCCTCCCTGGGCTGGGGTGGAGAAGCTAGGAGCCTTGGCCTGTCATGATTCCTGTCCAGCTTCGCCAGGCCCTGGGAAGGCTAACCTCGAGCTCCGTCCCCGAGAAGCCCGTGGGGGCTGGGGTTTCCAGTGCAGGTGGAGGCTGCTGGTTGCTCCATCCTGGGTCCGAGCTGAGCTGACAGTGACCCCGGACCTCAGGCTGTTCTGGCTCAGCCTTCCCTGCTCAGTCTCCACACCAGCCCCAGCCTCCTCTTGAGACACCTTTCTCCTCCGTGTGGCCTGACCTTAGAAGTCACCGTCTTGTTACAGGAAGTGGGTGTCGGTGGGACGCACGGTCTAAGCGCTAACTCTGCTTTCTGGGTGTGGTCTCTGGGCAATTTGGGCATCATGGCACGTTGGGAAAGCCTGGGATGAATCTATCCTGAAATGCATATGGGAGGGGCTCTCTGGCACAGGCTCGAGCATCAAAGAACCGCGGGCCAATGTGTGTGAATTCGCACACGTGCTTGCACGCACGCGCACACAGAAGGCAGAGGAGTGTGGCAGATCCCGCACCTGCGCGTGAGAGCCACGTGAGCCCTGGAAACGTCAGCCCATCCCCTGACCTACAATGCCTCCAGCTGCAACCCCCCAGACCCATCCAGTTCCTGTCCACAGGAACTGGAGAGGAACACACAGACCCCACTGCGTCATTCGCCACACCCGCCATTCCTCCTTCACACTCGAGTTTTGTTCCTAAATCACATTAGCTTAGTAGTTAACATGCTTACTTGTGAGACACCGTCTCAATGTGTGGCCCCAATTGGCCTTAAACTCACCATCATCCTGCCTTGGCTTCCTGAGTGCTGGGATTACAGGTGCATGCTACGTGACTCGCTCGTACTCGGTCTTGATCCATCGCTCTATCCTTGCCCTCTTCCTACTACCCCCATCTGACTACCGCCCTCATCGACTCCCACCTCCTCAGCGACCCTTACTCCTGGAAGTGGATCTCAGGGGTGGCGTGGGTGTGTCTAAACATCTTTCAAGTAAAAATCACCTTTGAGATGGCACACTAAGCTGACTGGAGCTAGGAACCTTTTCTGAGATGCAGCATTTGGGAAAACTCTCCCAAGTATCATTGGGAGAAACATTAAACCAGTAGAAGGAATACGTCCTTCCCAGTTGGATAGATGGGAGAAACTTAGGCTTCAGCACAAAAGGATTCATACCGATAGCACACTGGGTAGTAAAATCCAGGTCTCCTGACTCCTAGGCTGGGACCCTATCCCCACACAGATCCGAGGATGTAGGAGAGGGTCCTGGCAAATGCTTAGGTCATTCATTCACTCTAACAGAGACCTCCTAGGTGCCGTCTCTGGGCTCTTGTGGATGGGAAGCTGAGCCTACAAAACCAATGAGGGGGGAAAAAACACCACCAAGGCATGTCTCTGCCTTCAAGGAGATGCTAATTTAGTAGAACAAACAAGCAAGCATCAATTAGGGCACAGAAGTGGCTGTTTGTTCCAGCACGCAACGGCTCCATATGCCGGAGTCCTAGCCGAACAGACCCAACGTGCAGGGCATCTTAAATGGCACCAGCCCCGACACCCCCTCCATGCTTCTGATTTCAGTAACCACAGCATATTAATTGCATGTAATTGAGGGAAATACAAACCTCACTGCTCGCTCTTTAGTCGCTGTGGAAAAAACCCACATGGAGCATGACCGATGTCACTGTGTCCTTCAAATTCGGGAGATGGCTGGCCACCATGGACCTGTGACTCTTTTTTTTTTTTTTTAACACTGGCAGTGAAGCCATGTGTAAAACCCATGTGACATTTTACACACACACAGCAGTCAAAGGGAGGAACCGGCCAGGAAAGACAAATGCACTTTAAAAAAAGAAAAGAAAGAAACGAATGTCAACGATGCTGTTAGTGAAATTTGCATAAATGCAAATGGAACAATAGAAGAAAAACAGCTGTATGTGGGCACAAGGACCTAGCTACCATATGTGAAAGACTTGAGACAGACATCAAGAGAAACAACAACAAAAAGACAAATATGTGCCAGAGAATGTGATGCCAATTAAAAGAAAAATCTTCCCGTTCAAGGAACTCTCGGAGATGCTGCACTTTGAAAACGTACAGAAGATACATTGTTGGGCGCGAATTCAAATGTAGAGTCTGTGTCCTCAAGAGAAGACAGCAAATGCAGGCACTGTTCAAGTCACCCTAGACCAGACTTCACCATGGAAATAGAACACAACAATTCCCAACAGGCCAGAGCTGATGTCTCTTGATTCTAGAAGAAAGAATCTGATTGGCTCATCTTGGTTCCAGAGCTTACACCTGGCCCAATCAGGTGCGGCCAGGGAGGGTCACGTGACGCCGGCAGGGTTGTGGAGGACCATCAGAGTGTGGACGACTTACTTGCTGCTCTTCAAAGGAGGTTTACGGGCCAGGCGGTTGCTTGAAAAGGTGCCATTTACTGTCCTTGGTCTGCTTTTTACTTTAAAAATGTACACAATGTTAAGTCTTGGTCTTTTCTTCGCTTACAACCACGTAAGAGCCTCTGGTGTTAGTCCTTTTGTAGATGAGAAAACTTGGGAAGACAGATGTGGACTAATGGCAAGGCTGGGATTCGAACCTACTCTGTGCGACCCCACCACAAGGATTGGCTAGGTTCCTTCCCAAGTGTACGAACAAGGCAAGCAATGGTCCTCGAACCCTTTCAAGATCCAGGGTTCCGGGGTCCCCAGCAAGCCTTCAGAAGCGCGTGTGGAGGGCTCAGAGCAGATGTCAGGCCTCTCCTCCTCACCCGCACCGCTTTTCCCCATCTTCTGATTTCTGGCCACGGTCTCAGTAAACAGAAATGAGAAGTGGAACCATGAAAACGAGAATCCTCTCCTCCACTTACCATCTGCAAGCAATCGGTAATGGGATAATTCAGAAAACAAAGCAGCAGAGCTGGGGGCGGGGGGAGAACCAAACAAAGACAAGACATGTCCAAGAGTCATGTGCACTGATCTTTGTCTTTCTACCTTGAGTCTATCTCCTCAACATGGTGCTCCCTGTGGTCCTCTTCTAGGGCCCTGTGTCCGCTGTCTGGGCCCCTTTTGGAGGTGAATTGTTCTTCTCGAGAGACCTCATACACCCCATGGCTTTATTCAGTGACTGGCGGCTGGTGACTCTCAAATCGTGATTCAACCCAGACCTCTTGCCTGGTCTAAAGACAAGGAACCCATTAACGTCTTAGTTTTCTCCTTTGCATGTGCCCCAGATCCTTTGCACGTAGCATGCCCAAGATCAAGCTCATCATCACCTCTTTACCCCAGTCACGCCCTCTCTACTGATCCTCACTCCAAAGGAATAGTACAGGCCTGTCCCTGACGACTTCCGAGCTGGAGGACTTGTCGGTCATCCCTCCTGCCCCCTCACGTACCCATCTCCAGCTATGTGCTGCGTCCGGCTTCTCTGGCCTCCTGACCTTCCCTAGACTCTCCCAGGTCTGTTCCTCCTCTCCCCTACTCCTCCACTTCGGGCACCATCTTGCTTTGCATGGGGGATGGAAAGGGACTGTTTCTAGGAAGAGCAATGGGCTCCGTCTGTCCGGCTCCCCTGCCGCTATCCCAGGGAACATTTTAACTTGCAAATCCGCCTGTGTCTCAGCTGTCCCGGTCTTTCCATTCCGTTCTGACAGCTTCCCAGCGTCTCATTTTCAACAAATCCAGTTTGCCCAAGTAGGATTTGGTATGCTCATCTATCCAAGTCAGACCAACTGCTGGTCATAGGTGCTGGAGCAAGAGGCCAGAAGCCCTGCCCTTATACCCAGGCAGGGGGTAGGGCGGATAACATACCTGCTTGGGGCCTCAGCGATTTCTGGAGACATGCTCTCTTCAAGAACAGACAGCCCGGGACCAACTCCAACACCCTCCCCACCCCCACCTGGAAACACGAGGTTCTCAGTCTGAAGCGATTTGCTTCTCTGCTCCAACGAGATATGACCTGGCCAGGACCTGGCTTCCAGAGGGCACAGGAGTCATGTGCAAGGGACTGGGGAGGGAGCCCTGGGACTCCTGCACTGTTAGCTTCTGGAACGAATATTCAACGCGTTTCCTCTTGGTGCCTGCTGGACTTTCAAAACAGAGTGAACCCACTGGGACACCAGGACCTGAACCATTTGGGGAAGGGGTAGAAGGGGGGGGGTTCATGTCCATCGTATCTCCACCCCCACCCCAGGCCAACCACTAAACCGCCTGTGGCCAGAGCAAATTTGCCTTGATTGGCCCAAACTTGACTCCTTGATATTTGCCTTTAAGATGTAACAAAGACGCTCTGTTTTCTCTAACTCCGCCTACCCACCTCCATGGGCGGAGCCAAACTGGTCCAGGAGCGAAGCCCCTTGCTTTCCCCAGCTCCCTATCACCCTGAAGCAATAAGGATGTTCTAAGCAGGGTCTGTAGCAGAGGGACCCAGAGCCTGAGCTCTGTGTGGCCCTGGGCAAGCTGCCACACCTCTCTGAACTGGGCGGCCCCCATCTACTTTATCAGAAACCTTCCCTCCTTGGGACAGAATGAGAAATACCAGCAATTCGCAGAGCCCCAGTTGATGAATGATTGCTCTCTCCTCTCTGACATTCTTCTTCTAATCAAGAGTGCTAAATGCCCAACAGATAAAGAGAAATTAAAATGTTCCTAACCCCAAGCTGGGAATTATCATGGGGGGAAAATACCCAAAGGAGCTCATCAGAGCTGCTGGGCTTCATCATGGTTCTAGCAAGCTTCTGCCGGCTACTTCTGGGCTTCTCGGTGTGCCAGGCTTTGTGTCCCGGCTGGGCCCCAGTGAGTTCAGGTGAGACTCTCACCTGGGCCAGCTAAGGGCCAGCTGAGGGGATGGAAGGTGACCGGCCCCAGGCTGGCCTCCTGGACTGGAAGGCTAGCCCACCACAGAAGGCCCCAAGGCTACGGTGCTCTGCCACACCAGGAAGAAAGCAGGCTTGGGAAATGTAGGTGTGTGTGTGTGTGTGTGTGTGTGTGTGTGTGTGTGTGTGTGTGTGTGTGTG
>NW_012267239.1:10543359-10547792 GCF_000151885.1 Dipodomys ordii | reverse complement strand
TGTGTGTGTGTGTGTGTGTGTGTGTGTGTGTGTGTGTGTGTGTGTGTGTGTGTGTGTGTGTGTGTGTGTGTGAATATTTTGAGATGCGTGGGCTATTTTACATAGAACTCATTGGAAAGATTGTTTTTCTACAACTAATGAGCACACTGAATATTAGAGTGAGACATTTGGTTATTTCCTCTTCATATCCTCAGGAGCTGCTCAGAAGAGGGGAACGTTGCTCTGGACGTTGGGGTGAAGGAGAGAAGATCTCATCTGCCGCCTTCCCAGAGCCTCTGCAGGGCTGGCACATTGGGGATGGGGAATGAATGAATGAATGGGCCAGTGAGTGAATGAATGGATGAGTAAATGTGGGACTAAGTAAATGAATGAGTGAATGAGTAAATGAATGAATGAACAAATGAATGAACCCTTGAACAACTCTTAAGACACGCCACCCTTCCCCTTCCTCCCCTCCCCCACCAAGGCTCTTGCTAGTCACAAAGGAGAGCGGCTTCCATTAAGCCCCCCAAAGGGAGAATGAACACAATCTTTGCCTGCAGGTCTGGGTGCACCCGCAGTTCCAGGTGAGGGCAGAGCTCAGCCACTGAGGACTCTTGCTCCTCCTGTAGGTCAGGTGCGGCTTTGCCTGCTGCACCCCCCCCCCGCACTTGCTTCCCTGCTCCTGGGGGAGCAGCAGAGCTGGGAGCTGGGGGACCCCACTGTCCCCCACTTTCCTGCTGAAAGCTGAGGGGGCTGCTTTCTGTGGGTCAGCCCAGGACCACGGGTCACACTAGCCAGAAGCTGCCAGCCAGTGTGGCCCCCCCAAAAAAAACACCCCACAGAAACAGCACCCACCCGTGTCCGGGTCAGAAGCCTGCGTTGTGAGAGACCGACCGGGTGCCAGTCCAAGGGCAGCCATGGCTTACGATCAGCCTTGGGGTCTCGATGCTAATTCGTACTATAAAGTGGAGGGGCTCAAAGCACCAGTCTGTTATTTCGAAGCTCACCACCCCCCCATTCCGAGCCGAGGGCTGTACTCGATCCGGGCTTGTGGCACCCCAGGCAGGGCGGGGCCTGGTGGGGGGCGGGCCCGGGACTCCCTTGGACTGAGACATCCCGGTGCACTCTGGCAGGGCCACCCAGCCGTCCGCCCTCCAGCCACCTGGCCGTCCAGCCGCCCAGCGGATGGCTCCTCCGACTTCCACCTCTTCCTGGGCCGCTATTGTGACCCCAGGGCGGGACCAGGGACAGACAGGGAGGTGTGGCTGGCTCTTCCGGCACACATTCTCTCCCTGAACAATGGGAATTCGGATGCTTAGCCCATTAGCTCCCTACCCAGCTCACCACCCCAGGACAGAGCCCGCAGCCTCCACACCCCACTCACAACTCCGACCTCCTCCAAACCTGCCTGCATTGTCTCCACCTCCCTCCCTCCTCTAACTCTGGCCATTGTTGAGTCAACTGGCCAATTTGGGGGGGAGGAGCCTCTGCGGCCACCATGCTCAAGGTCATAATTCCCACCCCATGCCGGACCTGGGGGTCAAGTTCTTTTGCCTCTCTGTAGCTCAGTGTTCACATCTGAAAACAGATAATAAACTAAAATAGAGGGTTCCTCAGTGGGTAGTACTGCCGCATGCAGCCCTCCGTAGAGGCTGGGCGTAGTGGTGTCCGCCTGTAATCCCGGCTAGGCCAGAGACAGAGATGGGTTCCAAGCCAAATCAGATTCTGTTTCACCCCCAGCTCAGCTTGTAACTGGGCCCTGGTTGCGGGGTCCCCTCCTGTTTCACTCCCATTTTTTATTGCTGCTGCTGCTGTCTGAGACAGGATTTGCCGCTCCCCCCCCCCATGCCCAGGTCCCCAGTCCCAGCCTATCTGAACAATTCTCCCCCCCTCGGGCTGATCCTGGAGGAAGACAGCAGCAGCGTTCACCAAGCCCACACCCGACAGAGGCCTGGCCGTGTTCATGTTCCATGTGCCTTTCCGCTGCAATCATAAAGGGCAGAATGAGAATTCACCTGACCCCTGAGCGGAGGCCCCGGCCGGGCGCTGGGCTCCCACTCCCAGGAGCCCATGCTGTCTGCGGCTGCGAGGGGGGACGCGGCTTCCGCCACAGAAATGCCCGGAGCGTTGTCATGGTCAGCTGGCATCTGTCCAGCGAAAGGGCCAGGAAAGGGGAGGTGCTCTCCTCTCAGACCTCTTTCCTCCACCCCTTAGAAGGACACGGTTCAGATGCCAGGCTCCCAGGCCTTGGTCCACCATGACGGGGAGGGGTGTGGAACAGAGTGGCTCATGTCCTGGTGGCTAGGAAGCAGAGGTGGGGGGGAGAGAGAAAGGAGAGGAGAGGAGGGAAATGAAGGGGAGGGGAGAGAGGAGAGGAGAAAGGAGAGGAGAGGAAGGGAAGGAACAGGAGGGGAGGAGAGGGAGGAGTAGAGGGGAGGGGAAGAGAGGAGGGAAGGGGAGGGAAGAGGAGAGGAAGGGAGAGAAGGGAAGAGGAGAGGGGAGGAGAGGAGGGGAGGAGAGAAGAGAAGGCAGAGGAGGAGAGGAGAAGGGAGGGGAAGAGAGGAGGGGAGGGGAGGGAAGAGGAGGGGGAGGAGGGGAGGGAAAGGGAGAGGAGGAGAAGGCAGGGGAGGAGAGGAGAAGGAAGGGGAAAGGAGAGGAGGGAGGAGGAGAGGAGAGGAGAGGAGGAGAGAGGAGGGGAGGAGAGAAGGAAGGGGAGAAGAGGAGAGGAGAAGGGAGGGGAGGGGAAGAGAAAGGAGGGGAAGGGAGGATAGCAGAGGAGAGTAAGGGAGGGGAAGGGGGCCCTGGAGGAATTCTGAGCCCTTTGGGAGGGGTGTGGGCTCCCCGTTTTCCTGAGCCTTGCCTCCTGCCCCCCCCACGCCCGCCTGTCTCTATGGGCCCTGGACTCTGCAATGTCCCCACCCACACTTGTAAGTGACAAGCAGCAGCAGCAGCAGCCGGGGGCATCTAGTGCCCAGCTCTTCCTCCCCAGGACACATCCCCCCCCGGGGGGGGGACCCTGAGAACACAGGGCCACCAAGTGCCACCCGCGCCACCATTCACGCCCACCGGTCCCACGCCGAGGACAGCGGCTGGGAAAGCACGAGACACGTGAGGGAGACGGTAAAGGAACAGCCCGGGAGGAAGAGCAGGAACCGGCCAGCCTGTGCTGCCCGGCCATCAAGACCACGCAGCCCAGCACGAGGCTCGGCCGCTGTCCCCAGAGGGCCCCAGGCAGCCGGAGCAGCCGGGGACGGGGATGTGCGAGATGCTCGGGTGCAAGCAGCCAGACGCTCACGTCAGAAACGCTTCTGCACCCGGCACTCCAGGCGGGGCCATGCGGGCACCAACCCCGGCACTCCAGGCGGGGCCATGCGGGCACCAACTTCACGTGCGGCTGCTCTTCTGCAGGAGGCAGGCCTCAGACCGCCAGCCTCCTGCCTGTGCTTCCCAGGTGGCCCGGATGGCAGAAGGTGATCCATTTCCTCTGGCTCGACCCACGCACACCTCTACCTCGGTCTGCCTGCCTGTCTGTCTGTCTGTCTGTCTGTGTGCACCTCCTTCAACACTCACTAGCCCAACAGCCGTGGGTGAGGGAATCTGAGGCCCTAAGGGAAGTCTGCCCCGGGGGGGTGGTGAGTTCAAGGCTGCTGGGGGCGCCTTCATTGTCATTCTCTGCTCCATGTGTGGATAGAATTGAGGTGCATCCCAGAAGTACAGGTCCAGAAACAGCTGGAATAAGAGAGACTGGCCCCTGAAGGAGGGAGGGAGGGAGGGAGGGAAAGAAGGAGGAGAGAGAGAGGTAGGGTGGGGGAACAGAGCTAAAAGGGTCATTAGAAATTCACACAATTAATTAGCCAGTGCAGGGGACACAGCCGTCTGAGTAACTGATAAGACAAGGTTGGGGGGGGCGAATCCCCAGACCCCTGTGGGTTACCGCAAACAGAGCCGGATCGTCCACCTCCCCCCCCCCCCCCCCCCTCCCCGCCCATCCCCAAACCCCGGCTTAAATATTTGATGCACAATCAGAGCGCCTGGACCGCACCTGCCCCCCCCCGGCCCCCGCCCGCCCGCCGCCGCCCCATCTCCCCAGGAGCCCCACCCCCACCCCCGCACGCCCCATCCTCCATCAGCCCGGTGCATTAGGACAATTAGCACCAACCCACTGGCGCCAATTAGCAGCCAATAGTGTCTAGATTATGGAGAGGGGTCTGCGGGGCGCCTGTGTCTCCAGCCGGCCTTCACACTCAATTACATTAAGTAGGGGCTCCGAGTGGGGCTGCGGCTGCATGGACAGTTGCGGGAGTAATTCTGTCTTCTCCCTTGCTGTGGGCAATCTCTGCCTGGCTCCTTCACCCCTAGACTGGCTCTTTTTCCTGTCTGCTCCCATCAATACACACACGGCCTCCAAAGGGGACGGCGTGGGGTGGGGGTGGGGGGACTGCCTAGATTGC
>NW_012267239.1:10534710-10541148 GCF_000151885.1 Dipodomys ordii | reverse complement strand
AAGAGGAGGAGGAGGAGGAGAAAGAGGAGGAGGAGGAGGAAGAGGAGGAGGGGGAGGGAGAGGAGGAGGAGAGGGAGGAAGAGGAGAAAGAGAAGGAGGAGGAGAGGGAGGAAGAGGAGGAAGAATAGGAGGAGGAGGAGAGGGAGGAAGAGAAAGAGGAAAGGGAGGAAGAGGAGAAAGAGAAGGAGGAGGAGGAGAGGGAGGAAGAGGAGAAAGAGGAGGAGGAGGAGGAAAGGGAGGAAGAGGAAGAGGAGGAGGAGGAGGAGGAGGATAGAGGAAAAGGGACCCTTATTTTTCATTACTTGCCAAGGCAGAGGAGAAAAAATGAAACAGAGACTCAGAGAAGTTCACGGACTTGGCCGAGGTTGCACTTGGCGCTTTCTACTTGCGGACATGTCAGGCCCTCTCCTCCGAGGCTGCGATGCCCCGGCCTCACAAGGTCTTGGCTGAAGATGCATCCCCAAGGGGCCGGGGAGATGGAGCTAGGGGCCAGAGTTTGTCCCAATTCAATCCAGTTGAACTTCCGTCCTGCTTCGAAAGGACTCGGGGCTCAAGGGCAAAACACTGGTCCAACCAGAAAGCTGGGGTGAGGACGGGGAGAGCTAATTAAGATTGAAAGCCAGGCACAGACCTCAAGCCACAACCTCTGTGCACTTCAGAGACCCGGGGAGTCCTGCACTCATCTCTTTCTCTGCAGATACCCGCACCCCCCCCAAAGTGCCATCGTGGAGAGAGTGAACGTGTTCTAAAGCAAGACTCGCTGGTCCGTGTTGGAAAGGGACGTGCACTCCAGGAGGAGGACCAACCGGGAAGGAACGGAGCGTGTTTATTTGCATCAGCGCCATGTGCTTTGTGGGTTGGTGGTGCCCAGGGTGGGGGGTCCTCCTGGCCCTGGGATTTGTGCCATCTTTGCTGGTGTCTGGGAGACACTAGGATAATCATCTGCCAAACAGACTTGGGGTTCGTCCAGCCTTAGTATCGCTGCGTCATCTCTCCTGGACAGAGCGTCCAATTCTCTCCTTTTGATTGCCAATACCTATGTTGAACCCTTTTTCTACACGTGTTTTGCTTTACTCTAAAAAAAAAAAAAAGAAAGAAAAGCAAGTACTTGGATTTCCAACTTTTCCCGGCCCGGCTAGCGTGGTGACTCCATTTGGGGGAGAAAGCAAGCACAAGCAGACCTCTGTTTGGAAAGGTTCTAGAAGAGCATTCCTTCTCTTTATTAAAAAGGGGGAGGGGTGGATAAAAGTGACCCTGCGGACATCTTTGTGCATCTTCCCTCTCCGGCTAACCTGGGGAGCTAATGTGCCACCCTAGAGACACAGCAGCCCCCTCAACACCCCGAGGTGTTCAACCAGAGGAGCCGCCAGCCCAGGAAGAATCTCACAGAGGGGCAGGTGAAATGTGTCACTACGTTCAGCATTCATCTTCTTCTGGAATCCTTGTTGTGGAAAAAATAATAATAAACTAAGGAAGCAGAGAGAAAGAGAGAGAGAACAAGACACATCTTCGTAGGACACATTGCTGGTGTTTTCCCTACTTCCTTCAGCCAGGCCTCCCTGATACCCTTTGTTGCCTCCCGCCCCCCCATAATGCTACCCTACTGTGAGCCCCTGAAGGTCCACCCATGGATCCGCTCATCACCCCTGGGTGTCATCACTTCCCGAACCCCAACAGCTTTAACGCATAGCCTGCGGGGACATCCCCTTCCCAAACTAGCACATGAATGGCCTTCTTTTTGTTTGCTCGTTTTACTTTGTGTGTGTGACAGTACCGTGGGTTTGAACTCAGAGCCTTGTGAAACCACCGAGTCACACCCCAGTCCTGTTTTCCACTGGCTCGGGGTTTCTTGTTATTGGCATAACTGAGCTGTACGACCCGCCCTCTTCAGGTTTTTCTTGCTGGGACAGCAGGCATGCACTACCATGTCCAGCTCTCCTTTATGGGAAAGGACTTCCCGGGGACTTTATTTTTCTGCCTGGGGTGGCCTAGAACCACAATCCTCCAGTCTCAACCTTCCACATGGCTTTGTGGAAACAAAGATGCTCACATCCTAAGGGAAAGGAGTGATAAAAATCCCCGGCATCCTGGGGACACGTCGATGCTAGCGGGCACAAGGGCAGGTCACGGGGCAGGGAGAGGGGAACGCGGCCACAAAGCGAACCATGTCTCCAACCCCACCCCCGTGAGCCATGCCTTGCCCGGGTAAGAAAGACAAAACACCTGCTAGCGTAAGAATGGACGTTCAAACTCAGCAGCCATGCTGGGGTGTCGGGGTGTCCCTGGTATATGGGGAAAAGAGCCGGGGAGATTGGACAGGCAGGATGGAAGAAGTGAGCGCAGAGGCAGCCCAGAGAGATCTGAAACCATCAGCCTGCAGGACTCCATGGGTATAGACAGGAACCGATAACTGCAGGTACCCCGGTACTGGGGGGGGAACCCTCCAGTCAGGGGACGTACCCCGCCTTCCATGTAGCCCTAGGGACACCTGATTTCAGGCCCTGCCCCTTTCAGAGCCAGGATGAGACGTGTCCGTGGTTTGAAGCTAACCAGTTTGAAAGAGCAGCCACAGGGAACAAATATGGCAGAGGTCGTACACTCTGGGGTGCCGGGCAAGCGGGGCTCGGTGGGTGGGTGCGCCAGGCCCGGCTGGCCCCCCGCCAGGGCTTCCTGTAATGGAAAGTGCAGCGGCCCAGAGAGGCCCGGCCTCCGGTCATCACCTTCCTCCCCTCCCCCTGGCCCATGGGCCCAAGGCCTCTGTGGAGCCGGGCTGAGGCTCCGGGCCTACATCCTGTTTAAGCCCAGCCACTTCCCAGCCAATGACAGCTTCCGCCCCAGCTGCCCCGCCTTCCCCCCACACCTGCCACCAGCTGTGTGTCACATCGTTGTTCCTATGTTGGGCAAGGACTCTGTAGAAACCATCTTGTTTGGGGCAGGACGTGCAGATGGCTAAGTCCTCCCCCACCCCATCCTATTCCCTGACCACATGTTAGCACAATCCCCAGGCAGGCTCCCTGTTTGTGCGTGGCACTGGTGGCTCACGCCTGTAATCCCAGCTACTCAGATCATGGCACTTCCACTAAAGTCTTCCTTTGCAGTCCCATGAATTCCCTTCCATGGAGCCCCGGGGGCCCCATCCCCAGCTCCAGGTGCAGACAGACAGCAGAGGTACTCAGCTCACCTGTCCCCCCGCCCCTGCTCCTGGGTACAGAGATGGGGTACACGAAACTCCAGGTCTAGAGGAGCCAGGAGAGAGGCAGGCGGAACACTCGGTGGCCATGGGCTCCGCAGGAGAAAGCTTCCCACCCCGCTCCTCACTGAGGGAGCAGACGTGGAAGGAACTGGAAACAACTGGAGCCGATGCCAACCTGGGTCCTTCCGGCTCCTTCCACCGCCCACATTCACCTGACTCCCCAAACAGAACAAACCCGTGCACGCGGACCGGGCTCCACCTTAACTCCAGAGCTGGCCAAGCACGCGGGCAGGTGGCCTTCTGAGCCGTGTTCTGATTCCCCCCACCACCACCAGAAAGACAGCCCCCCAAGAAGAGATCCGCTTTGACGGAGAGGCCCATGCAAAGCGGCTCACAATTAGCCAGTAGGAAATTCAAATTCAAACCACAAAGGAGCCCTGCTGCGTGCCCACTAGAAAGAGGAAGCCGTGGCGAAGCTGACGGTATCCATTACTGGCAAGGATGTAGCGAACAGAGCTCTCCTACACTGTGGGTGAAGGGTGATCTGGGAGCTGTCTGTCCCTTGGCTTTTTTCACTCTTCCACTTAAAGCCATGCCTCCACCTCTGGCTTTTTGCTGGTTTAATAGGAGATAAGAGACTTGTGTGCAGCGGGCTGGCTCCAAATCACGAGCTTCAGATCTCAACCTCCTGAGCAGCTAGGATCACAAGCATGCATGCCCACCAGCGCTTGGCTGGTAGATGTGTGTAGGTGAGCTACAAGACTCCTTCCTGGACCCTGCTATTCCATAATTGGCATCATCCAAGAGAAACAAGGCCTATGTCCACGAGACCTGCATGTGGAAGTTCATACCGGCATCATGTGTGAGCAAGAAGAGCTGGAAACAGTCCGAGTGTCCAGCAGTGCCCTGCTCAGTATGGAACATCCGTGGAGAAGATGGCTGGCGCATGTAACAAGGGTGAATTCCTAAAGCACTATGCCAACTGAAAGAAGCTAAAGTCTGTGATGTGCCGGGCCAAGGGGGTGGGGGTGGGGGAGTCTGGAAAGGGTCGGAGCTCAAATCGGTGGCTGCCAGGGTCTGAGGTGGGCATGGATGACGTCCTGTTGGAGGAATGATACCTTGGCCATGAAGATTCCTCACTCAGGACTTGTTCTGGAAGCTGAGCATGGTAGAGCACTCCTGTAGTCCCAGCACTCAGGAGGCTGAGGTAGGAAGACTGCCAGTTGGAGGCTAGCTTAGGCAACATACAGAGACCATCACCAAACGAAACGTTGTGGCAAATAGGATTTACGAAAAGACTTTGTTCCAGTCCGCGCCCGGCCCCCCTCCTCCAGGGATGCTGAAGCTCCCCTTCCAGGGCTGTTTCAGTTCTTCTGGAAAATTCCTCAGTACCAGCCAACTCCCCGAGGTCCCCCTACTACTTACAAGGCAGCCTGATTCCATGAGTGATTCCTAAAGCACCGGGCGGGCTTCCCGGGCAGGAGGGACTTGTCTGCGCTCACAAGGCCTGACAACTCTTCTGAAATCTCTTCCAGGTGAGCTCCTGGCTGCCCCCCCCACCCCCTGCCCAGCCCCAGCCTCGCCCCCCCCACCCCATCTCACCTGACGACACCTCCTGGTGACAAGGCCTCTGGCTCCCAGAGACCCAGAGCTGACCTCACCTGCCTCACCGGATCAAACGTGGGAGCAGGGGCTTACTGGGGTCCCCAGAGGGTGTTAAAAGCCGACAGTTGCGCCTCCTCTCAGCCCCGCCAGGTGGAAGGTGGCATGCGCACGGGAAATACTAAGGGGCCACCCCCCCCCCGCTGTCATTTCACGTGCCCGGGAGCGCAGCGGGCAAACTCGGGAGCCCCGAGACGGCTCAGGGACGTCGTGTGTGAACTCTTCTTCCTCCCTCAGCCGGATGGATTTGCCAGGCTCCATGGTCAGTAGCCAGGATCCAATGTCTGGGGTCCCTCAGAGATGCCAGAAATTGAGCTGGGTCACTGGTGGTGGCTCACGCCTAGAATCCCAGCTACTCAGGAGGCCGAGGCCTGAGGATCCAGGTTTGAAGCATCCATTGTGGTCAAGGCCACATTCCCTAGGGGGAATCTCCCTTCAGTATTACTTTGCTACTCTGCCCTGATTCTTTGCACACGGAACTGTTGGAATGTTCTATACCAGACTTGAAGAACAATGCCAGAGTGTGGATCATAGAGCAGCGATCAGCAGCAGGGAGCCTGGGTTCCTTCCTCCTCTTACCTGCTCACTATGTATAACCCTCCACCCCCCCCACACACAAGCACTCCTGTTCCCACTGGACCGTTTCCTGTGGCTGCTCTGTGCCTCGGTTTCCCTCTCTGTAAAGTAGGGGAAAGAGGGCTTAAGATTTGCTGTGGGACTTCCCAGAAGTATCTCTACCGTACTTCATGGCTGAGCATTCAGCCGGTAGCAATGATGTCTTCATGAACCTCTCTGTCTCTGAGATGGACCCAGGATTGATTCAGACAGAGCCCCACCCAAGCCACAAACGAGGCGAGTCTCACTCCTGCGTGGGCCCAACGCCGGGGCCTGGCCGAGAACGGCTAGAGACAGGCTGCCTTGCTGGATGCTGGTCCAGCAGAGGCGAGAAAACAGCAGCCCTTTGAGAAAGCCATTACAATCAATTTGGGCAGCTCGCAGGCACGCAGACAGACTCCGTGCCGACTGGATTCTGTTACTGGGGCTGGGGAGGGGGCTGCAGGGGGAGGGGGGAGGAGAGGCAGCCTACTGGGAGGCTGTTACATTTGGCCTTCCGTGGATGGGCCCCATTATGGTTGCAGGCTGGCGCCACTGCTTGGGGGAGGTGGAGGAAGGGGGGGGGTCTCGGCCCAATGCAAGTGTCATCCAACGGGGAGGGGGGGGCTGGCGTGCGAGCTTAACTCCTGTGGTCTCGCCGACTAATTGCTCGCGGGTGGGAACACGCCTCAAAGTGCTTCGGCCTCGTCAATAACAGGGTATGAGATGCTTCCATTCTGCGGAGCATTGATCTGTTTCCTCCCTCCACCCTCCTCCTGGCTCCACTCCCTGCATCCCCCTCCTCCCCCCCTCCTCCTCCCACACCCCCACCAGTATGCACCCCCTTATTTTTTTAAAGTGTTTTCTAAGCGTGTGTTTAGCATGAGTGGTGTCTAAGTGCTAATTGTTACACCACAGATTGATTGGCGACAAGATGGCTTGCCAAGTTCCTCCAGTCTCCTGGGTGGGGAGGGGGAGACGGAGGGGGA
>NW_012267239.1:10528210-10532426 GCF_000151885.1 Dipodomys ordii | reverse complement strand
GGGTGGATGGGTGGGTGGTAGGAGGTGAGGAACAATGAGTGGATGGATAGCCAGTTTGCTACTGGGTGGATACAAATAGGATGGGTGAAGAGATGGCTGGTGAATAGATGTGTGTGTGTGTGTGTGTGTGTGTGTGTGTGAATGGACAGAGGAACAATGGATGGTAGATGGGTAGAGAGAAGATGATAGAGGAAAAGATAGATGGCCTAGCAAAGGGGTGAGTGTAAGTGATTGATTACCTTGTCCATACAACCACTTTTAGGGCCTCCATGGAGATAGAACTAAGTCCCGGATGCAAGAAAATGAGACACAGGAGGGACACAAAATGATGGCCTCCGCGCCCATGTAGGAGCTCACATGACCCGCCCCACGGCCCCAGCAGAGACGGGTTCTCCCTCCACTTTTTCAGAGGAGGAGGTAGAGGTCTGTGGGTGCCAGGAAACTTCCCAGGGCCGAAGAACTAGTCAGTGAGTGCCTGCCCGTGTCTTTGCTATGACACCATGTTTTCTGCAAGGAGGCTTTCCATCTGCAAGAATCTTCCAGAAACCTTTGCAAAAGTTAAAGGGATAGAAACAAAGGCAGAAAGGAAACAGGAGCAAGGAAAAGAGACACTCGGCCCATGGTGCTTGCAAGAGTGTTCACAGCACAGACCTTGTGCCTGTATACATGTCCTGGCTAACTCTTGCTGATGAGCCCTGAGAGTTTTAGAAAGAAAGGAGGAAAAAAAAAAAAAAGGAAACAGATTAAAGAGCTCTCCCACAATCTACTCTCAAAGGGCAGTGTCGGGGTTTAAGCCATCTCTCCTGTGGCCACCCACTCCACCAGGCAGAAAATTCAAATCCAAAGACCAAAAAGAGGGGAAGGAAGAGAAACAGAAAGCAATGAATCTATGTGTCTTTCCAAAGAAAAGGAAATAAAAACGAAGGACAAGGGTGAGAGAGGAAGCAAACGTTACACACAGAAAAAAAAAAGAAAGAAAAGGAAAGGAAAAAAAAAAAGCAAAGGGAGACAAAGGGCCCTTTTCTCCATCTGCTCCTGTCCAGAAAAACCAATTACAGAACATGCCTTTTAGCTTGCATGGCTGAGGGCCGGGCTCCAAGAGCCGGCTGGCGTCGGCTGCAGCGTTGGAGGGCGCTGGCACGAAAATCCCAAGGAAAGCTTAGTGTCTGGGGTCATCCGATTAAAGGAAGCAGGAGCAGACAGTGGGAAGGGGGAGGTGGGGACGGTGGCGGGGTGTGGGGGGGAGGGGCTCCGACCCCCATGACCTCCTGCCTGCTCTAACCTGATATAACAAATCGTCCTGGGAAGCAATATAGTATTAACCCTTGGATCCAGGTCAACCCCTTCTGCATTTGCCTGGCGTTGTCAGACTCTGTGTCCGGGAGGCGTTAACTCTTTCTTGGTGGGGGCGGGGATGGGGGTTCCTCTGATTACCACTTGGCATCAAAGGCATCCGTGTTCAACTCGGTGGTTTTAGCTTTTTAGATAGAGGAGCTGACGAATGGTTTGTGAATTCCACATCACTTTCCCTGTTATCTAGGTGGAAAGCAGCCCCTTTTTTGGGGGCTACTCCTTCATGCATTCCCAAGGGGTTCCCCACAGGCTGCTTGCCAGTCCCAGCTTGTGATTGGATAATGACTCAAGTCATGGACCAATCAGAGTTCTTCCCTGGGATTTTGTAGGCTGGGATGTGAACCGCTCAGGCCTGCCCGTAGCCCTTCACCTCCCTTTCTGTCCAAAGGACACCATGAAACACAGGCCACCTTGCCACTGCCAGGACCAGGGAGGTGTAGGCTTAGCGTCTCTTTCCTAGGGTGATTTTCGTGGGCCCCACAACCTCCAGATGGCCCGAAGGCCACCATTTACAATAGTCACCATACCCGACAGCCTGTCTCCACAAAGCTGCACCTGCAGCTGGGTCTGTCCTGGTCACCACGAAATCCCCAAGGTCCAGTCCAAATTGGAACTGTCCCTTGACTCGATGAATCCCAAATGGAGAGAGAGAACAAAGTCAACAAGGGAGGGAGAAGGCAGGGAGGAGCAGGCCGAGGAGAGAAATCTCCATTCGACTCTCTCTTTGGAGCTGAAGTGATCAGTAAAAGTCATACGGCATCTGACCGGGTGAGTAGGGATGCCAGGCCTCCAGAAACTTCTTGACATGGTGTTGAGATCTCTTTCTCCCAAGCCCCCTCTCCCTTTCATCTCTCTCTGTCTGTCTGTCTTTCCTCCTCAATCTGTCCTCTCTGTCTCCCTTCACTCTTCCTCCTCAGACACTGCCTCATCCTGGGATAGAGCACCCTACAGAAGACTCCGCCCCCTCCAGCACCACACCAGCACAGATACTAATTGAAGACCATGATGACGCTAGAGGAGTGATTTTTTTTTTGCTCCATGTCAGAGACTACATCAAGGTGTTCCATCCTCTCTGACCCCTGAAGCAGCCTGATAGAAAAGGAATGTCAGGTTGGTCAGTTCATTATATCACCGCAGGACAGATATCCCCAAGACTTACTAGTTTAAGACTACATGAACCTGTGGGTGGCTAACCTGTGGGTAGTCAACTTGTCGGCCGGAGCTGCAGTCATGACTGATGGGCACTGGGGATTGGTGTTCAACGGCTCCTTCCAATGGCTGGTGAGCTGGTGGCAGAGGATGGTCGGAGGCCCTCCTGACAAGTGGGCCTCTCCCAGGCTGATTGAGCATCCTTTCAAGATGGTGCCAACTTCCCCCACATCAAGGTCTCTAGAGAGGGCAAGGTAGAAGCTGCTGGGACTTGCACAGCCCATACCAGTTGCTACCACTAAGATGTTTCTACAGTATCTTATTCATGGCCAGTTCAGCTCTAGTCTGGGTGGGTGGAGTCTGCACAAGGACATAGAAGATGCTCTCACTGTAGGAAGGGCATCTTAGACAGCAGCTTCCTTAGTGAAGACAATAGAGCAGGACAAACTATGTGTTCATTATCAATTGGATCACCATGCCATTTGTTTTGGTACCATCACTGGGCTTAAACTTGAGCCCTCACTTTTTTTTCTATTCAAGACTGGTGCTGTACCCCTTCAGTCACAATTCCTTCCTCTTTGGCTTTTGGGTGGTTAATTGGAGATAAGCGTCTCTTGGATTTATCTTCCCAGGCTGCCTTTGAACCTCGATTCACAGATCACAGCCTCCTGAGTCACTAGGATTACAGACTCGAGCCACAGGTGTCCAGCTCTTCCACCGGTCCCTTTGACCATGAATAGAAACAAAGGCCGCAGAAGATAAGCGTCTGAGTCAGGCCCAGATTGGAGAGTTCAGAGCAGGGAAGCAAAACCAACCCCATTACACTCCCTCCATCTTTCCTACCACAAGGTAGCTGGGATCACAGAAAACACCAAGCTACTGAGATTTGAGCTTGACAGGATTCAGCACCCAAGGTCTGGCCAACCTCCAGCAGCCTTACCCCTCTTGCCCTCTCTGTGGCTCATTTATTCCAGGAGCCCGACTATAAATATCCACTTAGTGAAATACCTTGCTTCTCGGGTACCCTCTCCCCGCACCCTGCTCCAACAATGCCAACTTGCAATCAGTCTGCAATCTGAATCCACTCTGCACACCCAGCACCGTCCGGCTGCTCAAGCCAGTCTGCCGAAGTGCATTGGCATGCCCCCAAGATGGCTCTTCTAAATTACTGGCGCAGCAGCTGGTTGTAAAAAAAAAAAAAAAAAAAACACTAATTGACATTAAAGAGGTGATCTTATCTGACAACCTACAGGCTGCTACGATGGTATGTTTTCTTCCTTTCTCCCTCCTTGCCTTCTTCATTACTTTTTAATGTCCAAGAGTCCACACTGAGGTCGGAGTCACCTGAGCCAAGCAGGAGCTCAGGGCCAAGAGGCCAAGGACACACAGATTGTGACTGGCTCCACAGAAGCCCACACAGAAGCTGAAGATGGCCTGGTGGGAAGGCCAGGGCAGAGGCTGGACTCTAGCTCCTCCATGTGTATTTCCAGGCCTGGAGGTAGAACCTAACCTAGAGCCTTGTACATGCATGCTGGGTCAGTGCTCTACTGCAGAGCCACGCCCCCACCATGGAGCCACGCCCCCACCACTGAGTCGCCAGCCTACCACAGGGTCACAATCCCTACCACATAGCCACACCCCCATCACAGAGCCACGCCCCTACCACAGAGCCACGCCCCCACCACTGAGTTGCCAGCCTACCACAGGGTCACAA
>NW_012267239.1:10506234-10521240 GCF_000151885.1 Dipodomys ordii | reverse complement strand
CCCCCGCCCCACCCCATCTCTACTGACGCCCGGCCTTTGTGCGCTGGCACAGGAAAGACAGGAATGTCTTCCTGTCTTTCACTGCTTGTGTTTTCCCCCCGGGAGCCAGTGGGGGTGGGGGGGCTGGGCTGAATCCCAGGGGGGCCACCAAACCCTGGGCTCTGTTTGGCATCCCTGGGAGGGGCGGGGTGGAGAGGAGGGAAGAGTGGCTCCAGGCAGAGCTGTGATTTAATAAGCAGACACTTAAGCCCTCCTTCCCCTGCGCCCCCCCCATGCCAAGAGCTCAGCCCAAGCGGGACAGCCCTCTCCGCTAATTGTCCATCGGCTGTCGCTGCCGGCTGGCCGGCGTCGCCAGCCTCATTAGGAAGGGGAAAAAGGGGGTCTGGGAAGAGCCTCCTCCAGCTCCAGTAGCTTGGGAGATTTTTATCACTCCAGACAGCACAGTTTGCATCCAGTCCTCCCCGGGCAGATCAAAACAAGGCCAATCCTGGGCTGGGTATCATGCCCCCAACCTGGCTGATGGCCGGGGCTGGTCGTGGGATCTGAGTTGAAATTCACACTCCAGCTACGAGGCCGTGTGCTAGAAATGTAAAGTCTCTGGGCTCTGGAGTCCTCGTCTGCAAATGCCCTTCGTGCAAAGTGCCGCAGCGTTAGATGCAAACCATTGCTCTGGGCAGCTAGGTGGCCTTGGGTTCGAATCCCAGCTCCTGGCTCAAGCCAGCCAGCCGTGGGAGGATACCTCTCCAGTGCCTTGCTCTGCTCCCCCCCCCCGCCTGTGAGCTGCAGGTGTTCCCCGATTGGGCTACCATGGGGGTTGAGTTGCTAGCACCATCTTGCATTTCTCTTGGATGGTTACCAGTGAGGCTCAAATAAGGCAGAGCCTAGAGGAGGGTTTGCCCTAAGTTGGTCAGTGCTCAATAAAGACACATGTATTCCCTGCTCCCTCTTCTGGGGGATGGGGGGGGGTTAGGAGCTGTGACAGAGGGTGTCTTCCTCCCCCACCCCCTCCCCTGCCATGAGCCACACAGAGGAGGAATTCCCCATCGGAGCAGATCCCTAGTGTGACACGTGGCTGCCCACCCACACGCCCCAACTTCACGAGGGCTGAGCTCTCCCCCTTCCCCGCGGCCATCTGGATGAGGATGGGGGCTAAGGAAGACAGGCAGGCCCAGCTGGACCCCAACACTGCCCACAGGGAACAGGAGCCCCCCTCCACCCAGACCCACCCTGCCACCAGCCTGCCCTGAAACGCGTGACTCAACTGCTTTAAGAGCCACGGGGATCTCACGTCCTGTTATTTCAGCCACTGGCCCCCTTCCCCCTCTCCTTGGAACAACAGAGAGGACAGTGGCGTCCCCGCCCACAGGAAGGACCACGCGTGGACAAGGCGGATGCTTCACGGCTAGCTTCACGAGGTCTCCGCGCTGTGGCTCACTCCCCTGCAGAGACCAAGACTACCCAGCACGCACCTGGGGCAGTCACTGGCGCAGCACCTGGCACACAGTACGCACTTCTGATCAGATAGTCCATCCTTTGCCAGGGACCTCAATGGAGCAGCCTCCAGAGTGGCCTCTTCCCTCAAAGGCTCTTCTCTACCCAAGACATCCCCTGGATCGAGCTGAGGGATGAGGGATGAGGGGCAAAAGGACCATCTCAGGTCACACTCCTGGGGATGTCTTTCATCAGGAAGTTGCAGAAGGTGGATTTGTATGTACGTGTATGCCAGTCCTGGGGCTTGAACTCAGGGCCTAAGTGCTGTACCCTGAGCTTTTGTGTTCAAGGCTAGTGCTCTCCCATTTGAGCTACAGCTCCACTTCTGGATTTTGTTTTTTGGAATAGTTGATTGGAGATAAGTGTCTCATGGACATTTCTGTCCGGGCTGGTTTCAAACTACAATCCCCCAGTTCTCAGCCTCCCGAGTAGCTAGGATGATAGGCGTGTGCCACCGGCACCTGGCCAAAGAACCGTAGGTTTTAAGGAGAACTTGAGGCTCCTTCTGTCTGGACTGCCTTTCCCGCCACTCCCCAAGTCTGGAGTCCGGTCTAACCTTAGACAAGTCCACCTCCAGGGGGCCCTCCAGGACTTACTAGCTGAACAGGGACTTCCCTGTGCCTTCAGAGCAGACCTGCTGCTCATCCCAGCATTAAGTCTATTTGGTTCCGTAACTTGCTTATTGTCTCTGCCACCCCTCCACCAATGGCGCCAGAGGGTAGAAATAGTATTTGCCTAAGACCTTTTCTCTACCAGTGACTTCCTAGTTCTTTCAGAAATGTCTAGCACAGCAACTAAATCTAGGTTGGATAAGGGAAGAAAGGCCAGGCTCTCATACTTGCCGGCAACGGGAGGAGCGAGTTCTCTTGTTTGGTTTTGGTGGTGGTGATGGCTGCGGTACTGAGGATTGAACTCAGGGCCTCATGTTTGCCAGATAGGCACTCTACCACCTAAGCCACACCCTCAGCCTTTTTGCTTTTGCTCTGTTTTTCTGGTAAGGACTTCCTGGGTCAGCCTTCGGACCCTCCTACCTCTACACAGTCTGCCTACCTCTACACAGTCTGCCACAGTCTGCCTTATTATTGCGGACAATTCGTGAAGATTTACAGAAGCGATTGACTCAGTGCTGGGCACTTAGTTCTGCTTCAGTGCCCGGTAGTTTTGTCCTAAGCAGGTGACGTCTTGGCGGTCAGCTAGCTAGTTTCCCCCTTGCTGCTCCCAAGGCAGACCCAGAGGTAAAGATAGCTAACGGGGAGCTGACCAGCTGGACATAAAAAAGGGAGAGGAAAGAGGAAGATGTTCCAGGGAGTTTAATTCTTCTCCCCTGGAGTTTGCACAGGACTTAGCGACTTGCTTCTAGCGAATAGAACAAAACAGAAACAATGGTGAGCAATATCTGAACCTGGCTCATAAAAGACCTTTTAGCATCTGCCTTGAATTCCCTCTGCTTCAATCGATGACCTCCTGGGAGGACCCAGCAGCCATCCAGGAGACCTTCATGCAGTCCCGTGGAGGGGCTTGCCTCCGGTCGGCAAGGCATCCCACCAGCCGTGGTGGAAGTACGCCTGGAAGCCAGAATACACCCAAGACGAGCCTTCAGATGAGAGCTGGGCCCTGGCTGACATCCTGACCGAAACCTCACAAAACAACCCCGAGTCATTTCTCCCCATCTAAGCTAGATCTGAATCTCATCCCTCCCGGATAGCAGTAAATATGCATCACTTTCAACCACTTTGCGGTTATGTTCGTTACACGGCAATAGCTAGCTGGTACACTGTTTCAGAGCTGATTCCCACAGTGGCCAGCTGGGTTAGAATGGAGTCATGTTAAATCCACCATGGGGTGAAGGAGCTAGGGGTTGGTCTACTCTGAACACCTTTCATTCCTACATGTTTGTGCCCGGGGCAGTACCTCCTCCAGATACTCTGCCTCTCACCGGAGCCAGCAGGCCTCCAAATCTGCCACCTGGAGCCACAGGTATGGATGTGAAACATGAGGAGCAAGAGACTATCGGCAGGGTCTGGTACAGTAGCTCATGACTCAGACATTCAAAATGTTCCCAAACCTGCCAATTTCTTCTTACCTCATTAAAACTTTTTTTTTTTAAAAAGGAGCCATTAAAAATAGTCAACTAAATCGACCTCTTCTGTGCACCTTTTGAAGATGTTTCATAAATCGAAACCTACAAATCAGAAGTATCGGTGACTGGGGAAAGCAGAAAGTTTTTTTTTTCTTTGTTTGTTTCTTTAATAAACTGACTGATTAGTGCCATAAAAACAGAAAACAAAACAGCCACCTTATTCTGACATCGGCCGTACGTAACAAGGTACAATTAAGCAATCGGAGCTCACAAAATGGCATTTTTATATTGCCTCATAAAATACCTAATATCGAACTTTATAAATTACATCAATGCCTTGGAACAAACATCAAGTTCTCTTTAATAAATAAAAATGTTGGAAATTATTTCCTGGAAGTGCCTTTTAGACATTAATAACTGGCCTCAAATTAAATTCTGTTTCATAGCGATAAGCAAATGTAATTGCTATAACCTCAAACAGTCTGTAACGCTTACCTGCTCCAAAGAGGAAACACAGTATTGAGCTAAAGTAGCCATCAAGATATACAGCCTGCTACTCTTTGAATAAACCAAATTCCATCTCTAAACACAGAACGCTCAGAAACTGAGACCCAAGGACATAAATACAAGGTATTTCCTGGAATTAGTTTCATATGTCTTATGTTTTGCAGTTATCAATTAATTTTAACCAGTTCAAAAAATTACATACTGTGCCGTCAGAAAAATACACATTTTCAAGACATATGCTACTCTGGGTTACAAAAACGCATGCTTTGTTTAGGCTAAAAAAAATCGATATTTTCATGTTATTAAAAAATAATAATTCCAATGGTATAAATCTCCTGTCTATGCTGTACACCAGAAGTCAGCAAACTCCCACTAACCAAGGGGCCCGAGCCCCACGCCAGATTCTTCTTATCCTCAAACAGTGGAGAGAGGAGAACAAGAAAATGGTATTGGGGGATATTCCAAAATTATGCCAAATTCTAATTTCAGGGTCTGTTGATAAAATCTGCCCATTGGCTTGCACACTGGCTTTGCCTGCTTCGGCCTGGGTCTCAGCCCTAGACGGGGTCAGTGGTATATTTTCCACACACACCAGCAACCAAGCTGATTAAGTGGCAGCACCGGTAGGAGACTTCTCTCCCATTCCAAGTGTTTGGCCTAAATACTGTGGCCTGAGAAAGAGGAAAAGTATCTTCCAATCCCAGAAGAAGAAGAAAAAATTACAGAACAATAGAAGGAAAAGAGGAGAAGTGGAAAGAAAGAAGACAGGGAAGGAAGAGAGGAGGAGGAGGAAGAAAGGAATGGAAATGGAGAAGAGAGGAGAGGAGAGGAGAGGGGAGGGGAGGAGAGGGGAGGAGAGGAGAAGAGCCACGTTCTTTGTTGGCAGAAGCACTGGAGGCCGAAGTGAGGCATTATTACCAAAGTCACTTGAGAGGGGACAAACAAGGACTTTCTGTGCGTGATGACCCTGTGTGACAGAGCTGGAGCCGGAGCACGCACGCGCGTCAGGCCTTTCTCCAAGGCCAGTTATTTATCTGCTTGAGCTCTTGTTTTTTCCCCTTGCTTTAAAGTGAAATGCGCAAACACTCTCACTTCAAAGGGAAAAAATCCTCATAAATGTCATTTTACTGCCGGCCTAGAAGAATAGCATCCACAGAGCTTGAATGTAGGGGCAGGGAGGGGGGCGGGGGGGCGGGGGGCACGGTGGAGACACAGCCACCAGCCCGCCGTGACTAAGGGAGAAAGCATACATGGGTCTCTGGAGGCAGCAGCGTCTGGCCCGCAACCTTACAGCAGTGCCGAGTGTGGCGCGGCTCTGAGTTCAAGACCCAGATCTGCCTCCCTGGAGCCAGAGGCCCGGTGGAGGCCGGGTGGGTCAGATCCCAGGGGGATCCTTGTTCCCCTGCCATGCGGTGGTAACTCGTGTACAAAAGGGGCGGCTCCCACTGCCTGTAGTAGATGGGAGAGGAGGCCTCCCCGCGCACACGGACATTCCAGCCACAAGCTATGGGCTGAGAAGGAGTCTAACTCAGCGTGTAACAGGCGCAGCTGCACGCCCAGGATCATAGCTGCACCAGGATGGGGTCACCCAGGGCGCCCACCTCCCGACGGACAGACAAAGCCGATGGGTGTGGACGTGCAATGGAGAAGAACGAGATCCTGTCGTTTGCAGGGAGATGGGTGCAAGTGGAGACCATCACGCTAAGCGAAATAAGTCAGACTGAGAGGAAGACAAGATGTCCTGTGCTCTCTCCCATAAGCGAAGTCGATGCTGAGAAAACCAGGTGTGAGACCTATGGAAGACATGGGCGGGGGGGGGGGGGGGGGGGGGGGGGGGGGGGGGGGGGGGGGGGGGGGGGGGGGGGGGACGAGCCAGTTTAAAGAGGAAGTAGAAAGGAGAGCATGGTGGGTAATCGGGCTGACTCGGTATGGTACACGCAGGTGAGGCTTTCCACGGTGTGAGCCCCTTTGAACAATTAACGTAGCAATTTAACAACATGAATACCAGGAAGTTGAAATGTGTGCGTGCGCGTAGGTGCGTGTGCGTGCCCGGGGGGGGGGGCTACAAGGGAGAAGGAGGAGGATGGATGGAGAGAGGAAGGGTGAATAGTACAGACACAATGCTTAACGTACAGATGTGAAAATGGAACCCGGGAAGGACGGGAGAGAATGGGAAGGGCGATGGGAGAACTGGCGTGGATGGAGATGCAGTGTCCTTGTAGACTGATGTGCAGAGTTGAAAGCCCTGGGTACAATTGCTTAAAAGAATAAAAATGAGAAAAAAAAGGAGTGTGAGAGGGCAATGGGAGGGCAGGTGTGTTCAAAGGACTTGGAATGTCTGGGTGAAACCAGACTCCCAACACCCGGTCAAATCAGTTCTTGAAAAGGGAGAAGGAGATGAGAAAGAGCGACGGAAGGGAGAGGATTTTACCAACGTCCGTTGCATCTACGGATGGAAATGGCAACATGCAATCCCTTTGCGCAGTCAATGGACATTGACAAACGCAACAAATCATCGGGTGGCCCAGATGACAAATGAGAACTTGGAAAAGCAAGCGACAGTGAGTGAGCCAACACCATCAACGGGACACCCAAGGCCCCCCCTACCCCAGGCTCCTTCTCCTAGACCACTTCTAGTTGCAGAGGCTGGCCAGCCAGCCGCCCACGTTGCCTGCCTCCCTTGCAGCTAGGTGACCAGTCCTGGGCCTGAAGACCCCAACGAGAGCCCATTGGGGAGGGGGGATTTTAGAAACTCTCATAATCTGATCAAGAAGAAACAGCTGTCAGTGCACGGTCTTTTCCCTTGTCCCTTTCTTCTCCACCTCCCTTCACCTCTCCAAGAATGCAGGAAGTGACCCTCTTGTGGTCATGAAAAGCAAGCTCAAAGGAATCACAGAAGCTTCCAGAAAATCCTTGCAGCATATTGGAGCAATGCCAGCGGCCGGTGACTCTGACTTCTCAGTCACCAATAAGAACGAGAGGAAGCCAGCCTTCCCGCCTCCCCTCAGGTCAGCTTTGGGGGGGGGTACATACCCTGAGCAGACCCCCTGCTACTCAGAGATGTTGGTTCTCCCGGTATTCTTCACCAGTAGCCAGCAGATGGGCAGAAAGGCACCCAAGGACCAGCATTGTTAACCTGGGGCGGGGTGAGGGGCACATAATCTATCCGCTTTCTGTTCCTGTCACTCCAGGGCCTCCATGTGGTACCCTGCCCTCCTCTTCCCCTTCTCCTTCCTCTTCCCCATCCTCTTCCCCTTCCCTTCCCCAGGACAGCCAAGGTCATTGGAAGAAGAGCTAGAAATCTTCCTGGGCAAGATCTCCCCCGCCCCAGCCCACCCTTCTCTGGCTCCATGGAGAAGACTGATTTCATTGATGAGGGGTTGGGGGGGGGGAGATGCAAAGTCCGTCTGGGCTGCAGTAAACTCCCCAAAGAGATTCCTCCCTCCACCTCTGGCGACCACAGCCCCATTGCTTCTGCCAGGGATCCCATCTCCCTAAACGTTCCCACAGCCCGACCACGCGCGTTTCTCCTGGGGAAGTCCAGGGTTCCACCGCCACCATGCCCAGCGGCACGCGGTGTGGAGCGATGGAAGACCAGCAGGCCGATGGCGCTGGCGCACGCTGGGCATCCACAGCCCGCCATCCTCCGTGTGGAAAAGAATTCCAAGGCGGGGGAGCTGCGTGCCCCTGGCCTATGGTGGGCACGGCCCGCTCAACCCCATGCGTTTCCTGGGCCAGACCTCAACCCCGGACCTCACCCAGGAAGACGACTTCCTCCCCACGCTCACACGGTGGAGATTCACCGGGTGGAGATTTTTGTCTTTCCTCTTCCCTCTGCTCTGGGAGAAGCTGGTGGGGGCTGCTCGCGTTGGCTGAGTCACTCGGGGTAAGAAGACGCGGGGGGAATGCCAGCAGGCCCTCAGAGTGGTTCTGACAGAGAACAGGAGTCAAGGACCAGGTCCAGGTCATTAAAATCCTTGTGGCTTTAGAAGATGGGGGATAGAAGGCCTCAAGATGGCCGTGGCGTGGGTCGGGTCTGACGGCCCGTTGCCGAGCCTGTAGAGAGGAGCTGGGTGACTGGGGAGCCCGTGTGGGAGGAGCAAGCCGGGGAGGGGGCTTCCAGGGGCGCCCAGCCTCGGTCCCATCCTCATCCCCCCACCCCCCGACCCCGCTCCCCTCTCCCGCCCCTCCCTGGTCCAGGGAGCCCTGGATCATCGACTGCACCACGGGAGACACAGATGTGGCATTTGTGCCACATCGCTGCTTCTGGGCTGTGATTCACAGTCTTTCCTGGAACACGGTGTTTGAGTTGGGAATAGCCTTGAGGAAAATGCATCAGGTGATTCTATGTATCAGCAAAGGCAAGAATTCCAATCAGAAGAGACCAAATGCCTCACTCCAGAAGATGACTGCATACACCACAGCCAGCCATTAAAGGAAGACCCTACTGTGTGCCCAGTGACTGGCATCAAGTGGTAGAGCGCTGGCCTTGAGCTGAAGAGCTCAGGGACAGTGTCCAGGCCCAGAGTTCAAGACCCACCACCACCAACAACAACAACAAAAGTGAAAGCCCAAATATTCACCCAGCCTCTGAGGCTCAATAATTGCAGGAAAATCTGGCCATTGCCAGCTCCCTACACCCTTCCCCTGTCCCCTTGACATTCCCAGCGGTTTCCAGGAGAACCTCAGTTGTCCCCACATGTGCTCACCCCAGGGCCTTTGCACCTACAGCTCCATCAGTGGTTCAATTTGCTCATTCCCTCGCCTCCTTCCGTTCTAGGCCCAGACATCTGCCTCCTCGGATGAACCTTCTCTAACGAGCTACTAAAACACAGACACGCCGCCCTTCTCGCTTTTCCTTTACAACATTGATTCCCGGCTCCCCCTTAGACAGAGTGTGCATTTGCTCAGCCGGCTCGTTTCCTGAGTGAGGGCATCAGATCTGAGAGAGCGGGGGTGTTGGTCCAGGAGACTGACATTGCGTCCCCAATGCGGAGGGCAGCACTCTGCAAGCGTCTGTGGCGTGACTGGGAGGCGGAAGAAATGAGCCATGCGTGGAGACACCGCACTCGCTTCACAGAAGCAAGCGCTTGTTAGGAAAGCGGAAGGCACCAGGCCGCAGTCTCGGTGGGTCTGACGGCCCAGCACAGCCCCTGTGCGCAGGAACGAGAGGAGCGGACTGATCGGTGGGAGCAGCACCCGGGGAGGGCCTGTGGGCCTGCGCACGTCTCCGGGGGGCCGTCCCGGTGTGGGACGCATCTCAGCAGAAGGGAAGCGCTTGGCTTCTGTCTTATCGCAGACAAAAAGCGAGAGTGGAGTGTGACCCAGCTCCAGGGAGCTCAGCGGAGCCTTGATCGTCCTCAGAGCAGAGGGGGCGGGGGGGGGGGGCACCACACCCGTGCAGTGCATACAAGGCCTTGTTACCTGTTACAGAGTGTGAGGAGGGAGGGAGGGAGGGAGGGGAGAAGAAAGGAGAGGGGAAGGAAGGAAGGAAGGAAGGAAGAAGGAAGGAAGGAAGGAAGGAAGGAAGGAAGGAAGGAAGGAAGGAAGAAGGAAGGGAGGGAGGAAGGGAGGGAGGGAGGGAAGGAAGGAGGGAGAAGGAGGGGAGGAAAAGGGAAAGAGGGAGGAAAGGAGGGAGGAAAGAAGGGAGAGAGCAAGAAAGGAAGGAAGGGGAGGAGGAAGGGAGGGAGGAGGAAAGAGGGAGGAGGGGAGAGGAGGGAGGGCAGGAGGCAGGAATCCTACTCCTGGAGCCCCACATCTCCCTCCCTCCCAAGGCAGGAGGGTGGCGGCGAGGATGCCAGGCCCGTTGGTGGATGGAGCAAGGGCAGTAAGCCACGGCACCCGGCCGAGCCCAGCAACACCGCCTTGAGTCTCTCCGCTCCACTTAGAAGAGCCAGGTCTCATTTCCTGTGTGCTCACAGCAGCCCAGAACTGACAACACACAGCGCCAGAAGACAGCTTTCCAGCCTCAGATCCTCGGGCTCAGATCCCCGGCCTCTCTGGGCGGGGCAGAAGAGGGGGGCTATATCCGTCCATCGCCCACCTCCCCCCAAACCCTCTCCACCAGGGAGATTGGAACCTGGACTTTAACAAAACAGCTCCAGGTCTATCCCGCGCCACGCCTGCCCAAAATGGGGTGGAAAATGGGGCCTTTGCAAGCAAGGACCCCACCACAAAGAGGTTCCCATCACAGCCCCAAGACCCCCCCCAACACACAGGCCACGGGCCACGGCTCCACCAGCCAGAAGGTGGCTTTCCAGGCAGACCTGCCCAGCCACGGCCACCCCAGCAGACAGAGAGGAGGATGACCTTCCAGGTACCCTCTGACCTTTGAACTCCCCTACCTCACCAGGGACCCCACAGAACCCTCGGCCAGCCACAACCCCACAGCCCCCATCACCCCTGCCCCACACCCCTTTTCTACTGCCCTCCCTCCCCGCCCTGCCCAGGTCTTCTGCTACAGCTATGGCGGCGGGCCTGGGGAGCTGGACCGGGAGCGGTTTCCATGGGAACCGTGGTCATGGTTTCAGCCTGTTCTAGAGCCCAGTGATTGTGCCCGAGCAGCCGCGTGGGGCTGGCGCCCGTCTCCGATCTCGTGTCCCTATTAAGCTGAGCCCCCATCCAAAGTGGTGATGTCACCAGGACTGGGGGAGGGGACGCTAAAGAGAGTCCCCCATCCCCCTCTCCCCTGGGACATCATGAGGGCCCCGGCCTGGAAATCACCCTGCCCATCTGTACCACGGGCCAGAAAACCCGGCAGACAGGTTGGCGTTCCGCTGGGGTTGTGTGCTTTTGTTCTTGTCTCCTGTCGTTGGCTCTTCCCGCCAATCAAGGGGCTGGGAAGGAAGGAATGCTTAAGAGCTCGGCCTGCAGTCCACATGAGTCAGCTGTAAGACGCGCCAGGCCCTCGATCTACGCGTGGGGAACTAGAGGGGGGAGGCCTGAGATCGTCCACATGGTCCTCCTCTGGCCCTGCAACCGCCAGCTCACACGCAACTGTGCTTGGCCAACTCAAACCCAAGGCCTGCAGTTCATGATCGCGAACGAAACCGACGCCCCTGAGCCGGCGCTGGCTGCCACGAAATCTCAACCTGCACAGTCGTAAAGGAAGGAAGGGCGGCTCAGTTCCACGGGGTCCGAGGCCCTGGGACGCGGCGACTTTCTGAGAAGAAGCTGACAAGTGTGCACGGGGCAGGGGAATCGGAGTATTTCCAAGGGGAAGAGCCAGTTTGTACATTTCTTTTTAAATGAGATGATACAGCCATGCGTTTCTTCAAGGCGAGAACACACTCTGAAAACACACGTCGCCGGGCAGCGGCCCAACGTGTGTGGAGCGTAGAGTTTGCCTACCTCACACCGCTGTGGCGTCCCCGGGAGACGAAATCTCACAGGATCTCCACACATCGCAGGCCTCCGGTCACCGAGCGAAATGTCCCATCCACCGCCAGGCATTCACCTGCAAATGACAAGGTCCGGAGAGACCATGATCAGAGCATATCTGTTGCTTCATGCACCACACCCCTCTCAGTTCTAAAAATGCCTTTCGTCTTGGCAACTTCCAGGTACAGAGTCTCCATCCTGTCTCTCTGGAGGACAAACATGTTAGAAGAGTTTCTATTTTAAAAAACCAGCATGCGCCGGGCGCCAGGGGCTCACGCCTGTCATCCTAGCTCCTCAGGAGGCTGAGACCTGAGGATCGTAGTTCAAAGCCAGCCCAGGCAGGAAAGTCCGTGAGGCTCTTATCTCCAATGAACCACCAGAAAACCGGAAGTGGTGCTGTGGCTCAAGTGGTAGAGTACTCGCCTTGAACTGAAGAGCTGAGGGACAGTACCCAGGCCCAGAGTTCAAGCCCCACGACCGACAAAAAAAAAAAAAAAAAACCAGCATGTAATCCCGTATTTTTTGGCCACCTTTTCTGAACTGTTTAGAATGCATGGAATATTCAATTAAGGAAAAAGATGGGGTATTTATACCTGTGCAGGGGGTGCTTTTGAGCAGATGTCCACCCAGAAAGGATGTTTGTTATAACCAGCGTTCATTGTATCTGAATTCTCCTCCCATGGCTTTATGTCTTGGATGAGCCAGAGAATCATCCCCGCCAAGTTTTCTTCATAGCTCTGGCCTTCCTTGATACAGTATGCCCTCTGACCCTGCACCTCTATACCACAGCCACAGCGAGCAGGGCATAGAAGGTGCTAGAAATCTTTCTAGAAGCCATGTCTGCCCTCGGATAGCCAGACATAAGTAACGCCACAGAAAGATGAACTTACCAACACCAACACACCCTACCAATCCCAGGCGAAATACCTTCCGGAATCAGGGTCTCTTTGTCATCATTTCAACCAGAGGTGATTTTTGGTTTGTCAGCTGTGGGGCTTGAACTCAGGGCCAGAGCGCTGTCCCTGAGCCAATTTGTGCTCAAAGTCAGCACTTGAGCCACAGCACCACTTCTGGTTTTCGAGTGGATCATTGGAGATCAGCATCTCACAGACTTTCCTGCCTGGGCTGGCTTTGAACCACGATCCTCAGACCTCAGCCTCCTGAGTAGCTAGGATGACAGGCGTGAGCCACCGACGCCCGGCCAGTTTCCTGTTTTAAGAGCCAAAGGCAGGCGTGGTTGTACGGGTCTGGGTACGAGTGCCACCGGCGTTTGGCAAAGCGGAAGCCCGGGTGCTGGGAGCAAAGGCCTCCAACCACCGCGAGACCCTGGAAAGCAGATGAATGACCCCCAAGGCCTACAGATGACCCATGATGCAGAGGGACAGGTGCATGGGCTCCAGGATCCCCACACAGGGCCGTCTTCACCCCGGCCTGGGACTATGCATTTCCTCCTCTTAGATTTCCCCCTCATCGGCACAAGGGCGCAGCGGCACTTGCCCTAATGGCCTTTACTTTTGTCCAGGTTTGTTGTTTTTGTTTTTAAGACAGGGCCCAGGCTGGTCTCGAACTCCTAGACTTAAGCAACGCTCCCCACACCAGCCTCCTGAGAGCTGGGAGTACAGGTGTGCTCGGTAATACCCTCTCCACAGAGAGAATACACGAACAGGAGGTAGTCTTCAAATCCTAAGGCTTCCCGCGTCCTGGGTGTTCTTAATCTTTCAGGTACTTGAACCTGTGGCTGCCAACTCTAACCTTGCAGAACCTTCCAGAAGTTGTTTGGGTTGCATGGGACAAGCACCCTGGCTAGCTGGCTGAGGCGGAGGGGAAGAAGTCACTTGTCTCTGACACGCCGGCGGCCCCAGGGACAGGAAGGCCAGGCTGGCGTGCCAGTTTGACACGCTTACCAAAGCCTGCAATGCCCCTCCTTTACCCACTTCCTGCCTCCGTGTAGCTGCTCGACCTCCAGCTTTCACATCTGCATTCCAGTCATGTGGAATGGAGAGGGAAGAGGCGGCTGAAGGCTGGTCCTGGCTGTTGTTGAAAAGACACAAACTGCACATCCACCGCTTAAATTTCCAACAACCCCAAAGAAGCCCGATCATCCGAGGGGTCCATCTTCTGGGGCTCGCGGAGCCTCTGCACTGATTTCCAGGGTAGCTCCGCCATCTCCCTTCCCACCCACTGCGCACCAGCCCTTGGTTGGACTCTCCGTGTGGCTCAGATCTGCATTTCCTTTATGGCTAAGGAGGTCAAGGATACTTTGATTTAAAAAAAAAAAAATGCTGGGCGCCAGTGGCTCACGCCTGTCACCCCGGCTACTCGGGAGGCTGAGAGCTGAGGATCACGGTTCAAAGCCAGCCGGGCAAGAAAGTCCGTGGGACTCTTATCTCCAATAAACCACCAGAAAACTGAAAGTGGCACTATGGCTCAAGTGGTAGAGTGCTCGCCTTGAGCTGAAGAGCTGAGGGACAGCGCCCAGGCCCAGAGTTCAAGCCCCACCACCGACAAAAACAAAACCTTGTTATGATGAAGGGATTGCCCAGGGGTTACCTGTTCATCAGCCATGAGTACAATTCTTTTTGACAATGTCTCCCCTTCCTTGCTTTCCCCCAGTCCCTCCCCATCTCCACTCATTCATTAACATAATTTCCCACCGTGTCTACTGAGTGGTATGATTGCGTTTGTTCCCCTCCCTCTCTGCAGCCCCCCCTCAGGTCCCCCCACAAAAAAGCTCCCCCCCAAAAAAAACCCAGAAGCAAACACAAAGACCACCACCACCATCAGGGTTATTTAAAATGGAACACGGCCACCCCTGACTACAGGAGGCTGAGACTGGGCAGAAAACCCCGCACAGACCCAGGACCAGCCTGGAGCTTCCAGAACCTTCCCCTGGCCTCCGGGGCTCTGGGGCCCTGCGGGGCCCGCTGGGGCCTTGGCCAAGGCCAGGCTGCTGGAGCAGGGGCTGAGGCCGGGCGGGGGGGGGGGTGGGGGGGTGGGTGAGGCTGGGCGCTATCTCCAGTGATGGGGAAGATGGGAGGAAGTTCAAAGCGGGGGGCAAAGTGGGGGGAAGAAGATGAAAAGCAGCCGGGCCATCCGTTACGTTGATTTATGCTTCTTTTTCTTTTTAATTTCAAAGGGAATTAGAGGAGATGAATGAAGGCTTCGTTTGACCCCGACCACGTCAGAAATATGAATCTATTCTCCATCCACCTCAAGCCCCCAGCGGCTTCTCCTGGGGGTGGAGGGGGGGTGGTCTGGGGTGATGGGGTAATGAAAGCTGGGGATCCTCCCCACCTCACCCCCCCACCCCTCACCCCTGTCTCCCGCCCCTCCCTCTCCCTTTCATGTCTCTGCTTGACACGGAGGAAAAAATCATGAGGTGTTGAGTATCATTAACTTCCAAACACCCTGGGAAGTCGGTAGGGAGGAGCGAATGTGGCAGGGGCAGGGCGTGGGGGGGTCCCCCAAACCCGGCCGTGGGCCCCGGGCCTCCCCACCTATCCCCATCATCCCCTCCGATCTGCGGATGGAAAGCAAGAGCCTGGCAG
>NW_012267239.1:10434649-10504230 GCF_000151885.1 Dipodomys ordii | reverse complement strand
GAGGGAGGGAGGGAGGGAGAAAAAGAAAGAAAGAAAGGAAGAAAGAAAGAAAGAGAGAGAGAAAGAGAAATAGGAAGGCAGGAAGGAAGGAAAGGAAGGAAGGAAAGGAAGGAAGGAAGGAAGGGAGGGAGGGAGGGAGGGAGGGAGGGAAAGAGAAAAAGAAAGAAGAAAGAAAGAGAGAGAAAGAGGAAGGTAGGAAGGCAGGAAGGAAGGAAGGAAGGGAGGGAGGGAGGGAGGAAGGGAGGGATGGAGGGAGGGAGGGAAAGAGAGAAAGAGAAAAAGAAAGAAAGAAAGAGAGAGAGAGAAAGAGGAAGGCAGGAAGGCAGGAAGAAAGGAAGGAAGGAAGGAAGGAAGGAAGGGAAAACCTTGTGTTAATGGGGGAAGCAGAGGCCCAGCGGAGGATTTAAGGCCCATCCAGGTAATCAGGGATGCTTCCAAGATGGCTGACTTCATAGCCCCTGTGAATGCAGGTGGATGGGGGGGGCAGCATCCTGGGGACGGGGCAGATCCCCTCCCACCATCGTGACCAGGACGTTGTATATGCAATGCTTGCGTTCAACGGCTTAGGAATGACACCAGGCAGGAATGGCCGTGCATGCGTGTGTGCATGCGTGGTGAGGGGCCGGTGGTTGGTTCTCTTGAATTTCCCACAAACTCATACTCCTGCCTTCAAGATGCCCATGCCCTGAACTTCTCCTCTCTCTGTCTCCCCACCCCGGGCTCCCCGCTTTCCTCCTCTCAGAGCCCAATACTTTGGTCCTCTTATGGAGGAGGGGGGTGTGGGGGGAAGAAGGAAAGCAGAGCCGAGCTCCGGAGCGCACAGATCCGTCCGATCAATTAGCGGAATTACATTTTTATTTAGAATGGAAAAATGGACCATTCATCGCAGCATGTAGCTCTCCATGCTCTGATGACATGGAGGTTAAATAGCAAATGCTTCGCAGCTTCGTTATTCTACAGCTGGAGTTGTGCTCGGGCTTTCTCCTCTCCCTCTCTCTCTCTCTTTCTCTCTCTAATAGGATAAATGAAAGGAAGCCAGAAGGAAGAAAAGAGCGACATGTGGCCATGACTGCTCACCGAGCACTTTGTCCTTGACCGGAGGGCGTCCCCGGCCGTTTCCCAGGGGCCGGATGAAGGAGGGATGGGGTGTTGTGGGTTCGGCTTGCTTTGGTTTCGGCGTCTCACGAACCCCGGGATGACATTTGTCTCTCTACAGGCAGACGCATCCACCCCTCCGTTTCCAGCAGGGACAACTCACCCGGCCGGCATGTGTCCAGTTCAAAACTTCCAGGACAGGAAGGGGGGTATGGGAACAGAGAGGGCCGGGGAGACTCGTTCAGGCATCCCCCGAGGGCCCCGGGGCCTTGGGTGTCCGCTGGGTGCGTGCATGCGTGTGCGTGCATGCGTGTGCATGCGTGCAAGGGCGGCCCTGGGGCTGAACCTCAGGGGGGCTGGGAGGGAGGAGCACCCCCCCAGCTGAGTTCAGGAGAGGAGCACTCTCCCTCCTTTCCTCCCACCCACTCGGCCGACCCGGCTCAGGTCAGGGCTCCCGAGGACTGGGCCCTGGGGGATGCAGTGACTGCTTCCGTCCAGGGGCACGTGTCATTGTGTCCCCCCCAAACTTCAATGTCCTCTTCCTCTTCCTCTCCCTCCTCCTCTTCCTCCTCTTCTCCCCTTTCCTCCTTTTCCTCCTCCTCCTCTTCCTCCTTTTCTCTCTCTTGCTCCTTTTCTTTCTCTTCCTCCTTTCCTCTCTCTTCCTCCTTTCCTCTCTCTTCCTCCTTTCCTCTCTCTTCCTTCTTTGCTTTTCCTTCCTTCTTTGCTCTTTCTTCCTTCTCTGCTCTCTCTTCCCTCTCTGCTCTTTCTTCCTCCTTTCCTCTCTCTTCCTTCTTTGCTTTTCCTTCCTTCTTTGCTCTTTCTTCCTTCTCTGCTCTTCCTTCCTCCTTTGCTTCCTCTTCCTTTGCTCTCTCTTCCTTCTCTGCTTTTTCTTCCTCCTTTGCTTCCTCTTCCTTTGCTCTCTCTTCCTTCCCTGCTCTTCCTTCCTCCTTTGCTTCCTCTTCCTTTGCTCTCTCTTCCTTCCCTGCTCTCTCTTCCTTCTCTGCTTTTTCTTCCTCCTTTGCTTCCTCTTCCTTTGCTCTCTCTTCCTTCCCTGCTCTCTCTTCCTTCTCTGCTTTTTCTTCCTCCTTTGCTCTCTCTTCCTTCTCTGCTCTCTCTTCCTTCTCTGCTCTCTCTTCCTTCTCTGCTTTTTCTTCCTCCTTTGCTCTCTCTTCCTTCTCTGCTCTCTCTTCCCTCTCTGCTCTCTCTTCCTCCTTTGCTTCCTCTTCCTTTGCTTCCTCTTCCTTCTCTGCTCTCTCTTCCTCCTTTGCTTCCTCTTCCTTCTCTGCTCTCTCTTCCTTCTCTGCTCTTTCTTCCTTCTTTGCTCTCTCTTCCTCTTTTTCTCACTATTCCTTCTTTGCTCTCTCTTCCTTCTTTTCTCCCTCCCCTTCCTCTTCCTCTTTTTCTTCTTCCTCTTTCTCCTCCTTCTTCCTCTGTTTCTTCATTCCCTCCAAAGTTTTCTTCCTCTTCCTCCTCTTCTTCTTCCACCTCTTCGTCTACTTCTTCCTCCACCTCTTCCTCCACTTCTTCCTCCACCTCTTCCTCCTCTTCTTCCTCCAGCTCTTCTTCCTCTTCTTCCTCTTCCTCCTCTTCTTCCTCCACCTCTTCTTCTTCTTCCTCCACTTCTTCCTCCACTTCTTCTTCTTCCTCCACTTCTTCTTCTTCCTCCACTTCTTCCTCCTCTTCCTCCACCTCTTCTTCCTCCACCTCTTCCTCCAGCTCTTCTTCCTCTTCCTCTTGTTCTTCTTCTTCTTCTTCCCCTTCCTCTTCTTCTTCTTCCTCCTCCACCTCTTCTTCCTCCACCTCTTCTTCCTCCTCTTCCTCCTCTATGTCTCTTTCTTCCTCCTGTTCCTCTTCTTCTCCTTCCTCCTCCTTTTTTCCCTCTTTTGCCTTCACTACCTTTTTGTGTTCCTCCTTCTTCCTCTTCCTCCCTCTTTCTTCTCTTATTTCTATTGCCCCTTTTCCTCCTCCTCCTCCTCCACTTCCTCCTCCTCCGCTATCTGTTGCTCCTCCTCTTCCTCCTCCCCTTCTTACTATTGTTCTTCCTCCTCCTCCACATCCTCTTCCTTCTCCGTCTCTTCTTCCTTCTCCCTCGCCTCTTCTTCCTCTTCTTATTCCTCTTCCTCCTCCTCTTCCTGCTCTTTCTGCTTGTTCTCCTCTGCCTCTTCTTCCTCTTCCTCTCTCTTTTCTTCTTCCTTTCTCTTCTATCCCTCCTCTCCCTCCTCCTTTTCCTTTGCCTCCTCCTCCTCCTTTTCCTTTCCCTCCTCCTCTTCTCTCTCTCCTTCTCCTTCGTCCTCCCTCCTCAGTGGTCTCGATGGCACTGAAGGGCAGTGTTTCTGTGAGGTGCCTCTCCTGCTCCATGCTGGGCTGGGCTCGTGTTCGCCGTTGGAGGAAGCTGGCGGGCGGAGGGGCCGGGAACTGTTCACGGGGCTGTGGGTGTCTGGGGAGGAGAGGGGACCCGGACGTGTGTGGTGCATAATCGCATCAACACTTCAGTCCTGGAGACGAGGTCATTCAAACGCAAGGTCCTGGTGGGCCTGGCCCACATCACACGGTTCCCAAATGTTGGAGCTGGGAATCAAACCTGAGTCTGTGGGTTGGGGAGCCAGTGCGCTCTGTGAGAGGGGCGGGCGGTCCTGAGCGGGGCGCTGGTCACCGGGCAACCACAGCATTCTACCTTCCGCCTCCACTGGATGGTTCCCCCCGCCCTGCCCCCAGGCCAGGCTCCCCCACTCCTCCTCCACACTGGGAGGGGTGAGGAGACCGTTCCTCCCTCCATCGGGTTGTCAGCAAAATTAAATGAGATAATGAACCACCGAGAGCTCAGCACGGCTTCGGGGATGAAGCTCAGCGCCTGACCACTGCCCGTGATTTCTCTCATCACTGCCTATGATTACAATGCATGGACTGCCAAACGGAAAAGCAGACTAGTTCCCAGAGCCGAGCCTGACAACAAAAGTAATGGGGAGGGGGTAATCAAGCAAGTGTGAGCCCTGTCTCCCTCCCCAGCCTGCGGCCACAAGCCCTCCACAGCGCACATACCGGATGGGAGAGGCAGGCCAGTTCCATGGCAGCCCATGGAGAGCTGGCCAGACCCCTGGCCACCTGGAGTCACAGAGGCTGATTCGCTAGGACCCTCATTTTGCCCTTGTTCCTCACAAAGTCCTGTCCTCAAGGTGGCAGTCACTGCTCTGGCTGTCTGCGCTGATGTTCATACGCCAATGGTTCCCCCTCCTTCAGCCGCGTCCTGTGCCTGTCCCTCCTCCCCTGTCTCCTTTCTGGGCATCGACTCCAGCTCCCCCTCTCCCAGCCAGACGAATCTCCCTGGGTGCCTAGCAGCCATCGTGCTTACTCGGGGCCTTTGCACTGGCCTCTGCTTCCTTCTGGAATGTTCTTCTCCCACGGCCATCTGGCCCACGGTCACGTGTGTCGCTTCTTCTAGAACATCTCCCCCACATGACAACCATCTCCCTGGCCTACAGATTCAACACTTCCTCACCTGTCCCCCACGTTTTCCACCTTCTGTGTGCCCACCCTCCGGGTGGCTGTTCCAAGAGACCTGCGGGTCTCCACCGAGCAAGCAGCTGCTTGGGGACTTGGAGTCCCACAGGAGCCATGTCTGGGGATCTGAGGTCAGCAGTGCTCTGAGTCGCTCCTCAGTGCACCCCAACAACAGAGACGTGAGCCCAGGTGTGGGAAGCCCTGAAGATCAACGCCTGGGCCGGGGAGTGGCGTGTCTCATGGATGACCCTTTGTCTCTCGCTGGTTCTAGAACAGAACCCGAGGCGCAAGAATCCCTCCTTGATGTGTTTGAGGGACCAACCTTCCCTCTGGATGGTTTCCCCTAGGAAGAGGATTTCCAGCAAGATCTCAAGGAACGAGAGACGCTTCTGATCAGCAGCCGGGCCAGCACGCCCGGGGAGCTGGCTGGAAGACCCAGCTTCTGCTTCGCAAACGGATCGGCTTTCGCCGGAAGGAAAACAAAGGAAGATGTCTCCCCCGCTCCCCCCCCCACGACCCCTCCCAAACTCGCACATTGTGTTCTATGTTTAACGCGTCTTGCACTGATACCCTTGGCCTTGGCCCACAGTATCTCTGAATCCAGGAAACCATTATGACTGCTTGGGGTCAAAGGTTGCTGCTATTGTAACCCATTTCCTCCATCAGAGTTTTAAATTTGGAACATGTCCTTATTGTCATTGTATAGCATGTCAGCTCTCAGATAACCTCGGGATTATTTTTATTTAGCCACCAGGACCACCACCTCCCCCTACACATCCCTTCCCAAGCCCAAAAAGTTGTGTTTTTAAAAATGACAGAGTAGGAGGGGGCTTTCCCCAGGACGTCATGCTCACAGACAAGCAGATAAGAGCCAGCTGAGCCCTCCAGCCCAGAGCTGAATAAAAGCCAGAGAACACGTCAGATTCCCAAGCGCCACTCCCCTCCAACTCACAAAATAAAATTCGGAGTTATGTGTCTTTTAAGATGACCGGGAAAGGGAATAAAAAAATAAGAAATCAGGGCTGGGAAGGTGGCTCCGTGGTAGAGCGCTTGCTTTGCATGCATGAGGCCCTGGGTTCGATTCCTCAGCACCACATAAGCAGAAAAAAGAAAGAGCCAGAAGTGGCGCTGTGGATCAAATAGTAGAGCACTCGCCTTGGGGGGAGGCCTCACATGGAGGACACAAACAGAGTGCCCGGCGTGCAGCAAGTTCTAAAGTGCCGTGCCAGCCCCAGCCTGAGCAGAGATCTTAACCACCTGAAGACTCAGTTTCCTCATCTGTCCAACAGGTTTGCCACATCCTTGTTACTTACTTTACAGGGAGGGGGGGGCTGGGAAGAGAGCAATGCTTGTTTGGTTCAGTGCCTAGCACGTGATAATTAGAAATAACACAATAACGTGATAATTAGAAATAACACAATAACGTGATAATTAGAAATAACACAAATTTCTTCCCCGTTGGTGGTTCACACTGTGGTGGGCTGTACATCAGAGGAATTAAAAGAGCAGCTATGCCGGGCGCTGGCAGCTTGCGCCTGTCATCCTAGCAACTCAGGAGGCTGAGATCTGAGGATCGAAGTTCAAAGCCAGCCGGGGCAGAAAAGTCCATGAGATTCTTATCTTCAAAGAACCAGCAGAAAACCAGAAGTGGCACAGTGGCTCAACATGGTAGAGCGCTTGCCTTGAGCAAAAGGAGCTCACGGACAGCGTCCAGGTCCTGAGTTCAAGCCCCACGACTGATAAAATAAGAGCAGCAAATGTTCACTGTGTGCTTCCTGTCTGTCCGGTTCTGGTCCTGTTGTCTTTTGGGGTGTCATCTCCTCGAAACCAAGTGCTGCCCAACATGTCTGCTTCTCCTTCCGCACTGAGGTCAACTTAGGCATCTTCCCTGTCCCTGGAGTCTCCAGTGGGCCACGTGACTCATTCAGGCCAGTGGGATGTGGGCAGGCATGTGTGACTTTGTGCTCATGGCCCAGTGAGACGTGATTGGCAGTCCTTGCTGCCCAAGCAGCCGTACTTGTAGGCTGTCCCCGCTCCCCTCACCCCACCCCAGATTGGCTCCCCTCCCATTTGACCAACTCTTCACCTCGTCACACTCAAATTCCAGTTGTGATGGAGGATGTTCAATCTGAATCCATCTGCAATGATCTAGAGAAGAGCTAGATCACCTCGAGATCAGATCACCAAGAAGGGGTCTTGGGCCTCACTCAGTAGGCCAGCATATCTCTAATTTTCTTTCTGGTGTTGACTGCTGCTCTGGGACCCAGAGGAAGGGTGATGGAGAAGAGGCCCTGCCCCTGCCTGGGAGAACACCAACCCCGAGGGAGAGAGCGCCCCGTGGTGTTAAGCCACGGAGACGGAGCCATCACTCATTGCTGCGGCCTGATCTGGCCGCTCCTGAATCCCACTCCACCCGAGGGGAGAAGGAAGGCTCCCACCCCCACTCCACAATGGGCACAGAGAGGTCGACAACTCCACCAGCATCCACGTCTCACACCAGCAAGCGTGTGGAGCGGGGTGCAGACGCATCTCGGTCAGACTCCGAAGTCTATCACCAAGGGTCATTTGTTTGCACCGAGGCAGAGGTATGGACCGACCAGGAGGACTTTAAACAACACGGAGGATGCACACACAGCACAGGCTGCCCGAAGACCTGCCTAGGAAATGGCCATCTTCTCCTGAGAGCTGGAGACGGGGCACTGAAGACACCCTGGTGCCCAAGACAGACTGGTAACTCTGCTGCGGCAGAATGGCCGTGTGTGGCATCCGGAACTAAGGCTCCGGAAGCTGACTGCGGAGCCACAACCCACTCCACCCCCACCGGAACCCCGGCTTGTCAGAGACCTCATCCCACAAGCTGGGGTCGGGGCCAGGGAGAGGAGGAAGAGGCCAAGCTCCTTCTCAAATAAGGTACCCTCGCCACCTCTTTCTCCCCTGAGTCCCAGGTGAAGGGGTTTCCTTGACTAAAAGAGCCAGCTCTGAACGCTGGGTCTCCTGTCTCTCTCTTCCCAGGAGGCCCTAGCCCAGCTGTGGCTGAAGCAAATAAAGACACAGCAAGCAGTTAAAATTAAATTTCAAATAAGCAAGGAATAATATATTGGCGGAACCCAGAAAAACCCATGTGTAATACTTGAACTAAAAACTCAGGTTTGCTGGGTATGGTGACTCACGCCTATAATCCCAGCTACTCAGGAGGCTGAGATCTGAGGATCACCATTCAAAGCCAGCCCAGGCAGGAAAGTCGGTGAGATTCGTATCTCCACTGAACCACCAAGAAGCCAGAAGTGGAGCTGTGGCTCAAGTGGTAGAACACTAGCCTTGAGTGAAAAAGCTCAGGGACAGTGCCCAGGCCCTGAGTTTAAGCTCCAGTACTGATGCATGCACACAAACACACAACACACACACACACACACACTCACGTTTTGTTCATTGAAAATTCTTTCTGGTAAATAGAAGGCATCCCCTATTGCTTAAAAACTTAATCTTTTTCACATCCTTTCCCCTTCTAAGTGTGATCTAGAGTCCCACCTGATAAAAGCATCTAGCATCAGGTTCCAGTGGCTTCTGGAAGAAACCAGGCTCTGACTCAGCTCTCACAGTGCTAGGGGTAGAGATTGGGGCACTCCACGCATCAAAAGCTCATCAGGAGTCATCTGTCTCCCACATAATGCAACACGCACCAGGGACAAAAACCAAAGCCAGGTGCGCAGAAGAGCGCCAAGCGGAAACATCTCTTCCTGCAGAGCAAGAACGAAAACCCTGCCTGAAAAACTGGCAAAGAACTAGAGCCAGTCTTCCTCTAGACAACAAACACGGACGAGGAGCTGTTCGACGTCAGAGGAGTGCACAGACCTCGGAACCACAGTGATGAGCATAGCTTAAAAAAGAGAGAGAAAAGCAGGAAATGACAACTATCAGCCAGGAGTTGGTGGTGGGCTTGGAGCCCCGGTCCCAGGCCGCAGGGCTGAGCCACACAGCACCGTTCTACCTTATACATAAAAGATGGAGTCTCTTCCAAGTTAATGGCGGAGGTACCGTGTCACTCAGGAATCCACCTGCAGATATTTATCCCAGAGAACTTGAAAGCGGGACCTAGAAGAGACATCCACTGAAGTGCTACTTGACACAGCCAAGAGGTAGATGACGAGGGTTTTTTTTTTTTTTTTAACGTGGTAGAGCCACAGAATGAAATATCGATCCGTCCACGGGAGGGGGGGAGGAAGTCCCGCCCTGGGTAGCCACACCAGCTGGCCTAGAGGACACAAGGGGACAAGAAACGAGCCAGCCGGGGAAGGCCAAACGCACCGTGAGCTCACTAATGAGCCGTTTAAAAGTCAAACACGGGAGGGCGGAGGCTGTGGCTCAGCGGTGGAGGCCTGGCCTGGCACACACAGGCATCAGGTTCTGACCCCAGCCTGTCAGTGTGTAAGCGTTCCGTGTCCCAGACAGAAACCGAGGGGCTGGAGGCGTGGATCAGTTGGTAGAGCACCCAGCGGGTGAAAGTGTCAGGTACTGAGTTCAAGTCCCAGTCTAGGACCAAAAAAGAAAACAGACAGAAATTGACAACAATGCCCCAGAATGTGCCAAAGGAGTGAAAATAACTTCATCCATCGCTGTGACTCGAGCCATGTGCCTTGGACGGTGCCCCACGGCGGAGCAGAGGTGACCTCCGTCCATCTGGGGGGCTTCGTGGGGCCTCCCGGTCACCTCAGCTCAGGACATCTGACCCACAACCCTCGTACCTTCCCCAACATTTCCCCAAATCCCTCACTAATCTCCTTGTGGGTGATGTAGCTGGGGTCTCTTATCCATCCCCCGCTCCGGTGAAAGCCCAGCGGACAGGTCTCTCTCCTCCACATCCCTATAAGCATTTCCAACCTGTCCATCAGATCCTCGTCCAAATATTCTCAAACTAAGTGGGGTTTTTGGTTGTTGTTGTTCAGTTTTCCTTTAAATCCATCTTGAGATATATATATATATATATATATCACCTTGTTGCTACCAGCCCACCGCTCTTAATGGCAGCGTAAGCCTACCAACTGCTAATGGCTTTTGATTTTTGATTTTTTGTTCTTTACCCAAATCACATCTTGCTTGGCTAGTTTATTTCCTTGATTCATAGGTCCTTAATGAAAGCAAAATTCAACCCTCCCTTGGTCTTGTATGAATTAGGGACCGTGTAAACAGTACTTAACAGTTCTAATTGAAGGTCAGTAAATCCCCAAGAAATTAAATGAATCCTGCAGGGAGCCATGTAAATCTCCCCCCGCCCTTTTTAGTGTAGACCAGCCAAGCCCCCGGCCTGCCTCGTTCAGGGCCTAATAAACATGGTATGCCTCTAATCAAATCCATTTTGCACCGAAAGGGGCAGGGAGTGTAAATCACCGTGTCCTTGGCACTAAACCCTGGGCCCAGAGAGGCCGGAGCTGGCCAAACACCAGCAGAAGTGAACTTGGAGGACTTCGTTAGCTGTCTGGAAGAACTTCCCAGGTCTGAGCTCCCAGCCAGACCCTCAGCGGGGGAATCCAGATGAGGGCCTAAAATCCCAAAGGGAAGGTCATCTGCTGGTCCTTTGCTTCTTTTTGGAAACACTGGCTTGATCAAAAAGAAATGACAGATGCGTAGGTGTCAATGCCTCCATCTGCCCTTGAAGTTCCGGAATATTTTACATTAATACCTGGATACCCACCATCTTGAAGGGGGACAATAGGAAGAAAGAGAAAACAAAAGGAAAGGAAAGGAAGAAAGAGAGAAAGAGAGAGAGAGAGAGAAAGGAAGGAAGGAAGGAAGGCGGGAAGGAAGGAAGGAAAGAAGAAAGGAAGGAAGGAAGGAAGGAAGGAAGCAAGCAAGCAAGCAAGCAAGCAAGCAAGCAAGTCAAGTACCTGGCTGGGCAAAAGGAAAAAACAAAATCAAAAACAAACAAATCATGATGTGAAAAGAAAAATTCACCTCCTGTCAAGCACAGTACCTGAGCCTCCATCTTTCCTGTTGAGCTCTAAGTCAAGGACTGGGGCATCCTCCGCCACAGCTGTCCATGTACAGGGCCAAGTGATTAAGACAAACAAAGCATTCTGAGCTAGGTACCAGTGGCTCACACCTGTCATCCCAGCTACTCAGGATGCTGAGATCCGAGGATCACAGTTCAAAGCCAGACCAGGCAGGAAAGTCCGTGAGACTCTTATCTCCAATGAACCACCAGAAAACCAGAAGTGGCGCTGTGGCTCAAGTGGTAGAGCGCTCGCCTTGAGCTGAAGAGCTGAGGGACAGTGCCCAGGCCCAGAGTTCAAGCCCCACAACCAACAACAACAAAAAAAGGTATTCTGAGATCTTGGGGTGAGAGGAATTTGTCGAGATTTCTTTTTGGCCCCTCTCCTAGATCTGTTGAAATCCATTCAGCCTCTTGCCTTGACATCACCCATCTCAGTAGACCTGATCTTCTTCATTTCTCACCTGGGGAAACTGAGTCCCAGGAAAAGAAAACCCACATCTCTGAGTCACCCTGCTGGCTCAGTGAGTGGGTGAGGACCTGTCTGGAATCTAGGGTTTGCTTTCATGACAGAGGAGATTCCAATCTCCATCTTCCCGCCTTGCTTCTTAAGAGAAGCAGCACAAGGCACCAAACCAGTCCATCTCCAGAGAGACGCACCCCAAAGGGGGAGGATACCCGAGGCACCGCTCTTCAAAAGCAGAGGGTGGTAGCCAGCAAGAAAGTTCCAGAACCAAAATAAGGAGCTCAGAGGTGTCCACCAAGCAGGGGCCTTCATGCTCCCCAAGACAGGCCACTCCAGGTCAGGGACCTTCATTCCCAACTTAGCCCTGTGGCTCCGTCCTGATGTCTAAGTGTTGCTAGACAGAGCTGGTTTTCGGGGGCCACAAGCCATCCTGTGTCTCCCTTGAACAAACTCTCTAGAGAGACCCCGGGGCTCACAGGCCTGGGTCCCTGCCAGCTTCCAGGCCCACACTCCCATCCCCCCTCCCTCCCTCCCTCCCTCCCTCCACCCTTTCCTCCCTCCCCCCCTTCCCTCCTTCCTTCTGCACTTCTAGGGTGTTATGTCTGTAGATCTTTCCAGGGTGCAGGAGTTGAATGTTCTAGATTACAGAAAGTGAACATGCTCTCCGGTCAACTGAAGGAAACCAGGGTTCGTTATAAAGTGAATGGAAACCTTAAGGTTTCCCGACAGAAATCTCCGCCAGGGGAAGGGGTTCGCCCAGGAACGGGTGCGTGAACCAGAAGGTCCCGTCTGACAGGCAGGCGGGGAGGGTTCCATTCGGGGTTTTGCCATGGGAATACCCAGTGCTTCTTTCTGGGTCTCCACGGCCCAACGTGACAAAGCAGCGTGGATACCGGGCCCTGGCAGTGGCAGAGGAGCAGAGCCAGCCATCCTGAGGATGAAGCCACGCAGGGGAGAGGGCGCGGTGGAGATCCACCTCCACCCACACGGACGCCATGTTGTCCCGAGTGGACCCACCCACCACAAAAGCCCCTTGCAGGACGTGAAGATTAGTGGGGACGCGGGCCCGCCCTCCACCTCCTCCTCTCTGGCCACCCGCCGTGCCCCTCCCCTCCCCTCCCCACCTGCCCCCCAGGTCTCTCAAACACAGCTCGCGATGAGCAACAGGCCACACCGTCCGAACAGCCTACCACGGGATTTCCATGGAGCTCCGGGGATTCGTGTACATCAGAGACAGCCAGGGGCACCCCGGGCTCACTCCTGAGTGAGAGCCCACAGACGTGGCCTGGCTGCATCGCACTCCAGACAAGGGGTCCATACTCTTCCACTCGCCTCTGAGGCTCAGCCCCCGGTCATAGGTCTAGATTCAGACCAGCGGAAAGTTAGAACAAGAAAAAAACCAAAATCCAGCGCTGTTCAAGTAAAAGAAGAGTACTAGGGAAAGGAAAGGAGAGGAGAGGGGCCGGGAGATCAGAGAGCAAGGCATGTGCACAGCTGGGGCTCCCTTGGGGACGGATTTGTGGCCCGGCAGCCCGTGGAGGGGTGTCTGTGGGAGACGCAGGAAGGGGGCGTGGGGGCGGAGGGGCGGAGGGAGACGTTGGGCAGCGAGGCAGTTGTGATGCGGAGCTGGTGAGCTAGCACAGCCCAGCAGAGCAGTTCATCATCAGGGCTGGGGGTGCAGTCCCTGGACACCCACGTCACGGGATGCACCACCTCCCTGCCCCGAGCAGGACCCACGGAGGGACGCAGCTGCAAGCCAGGAAGAAGATGGCCCGTCCTCACGCCCGCCCTTCGGAACTGTGAAGACGGCATGTATTCACTCCACAAACACTCGGGGTGCACCCGCTCTGTGCTGGAGAACACGCTTCTTCTCCTGCCTGGCCCTGCTTCTGTCCCCTCTTACATATACAGACGCACAGATACGCACACATGCACATACACACACACATATACACACATACATGCACACACATCTGTCCTTTCCTACACACAGACACGCAGACATTCACACATACACCCACATGTATACACATGCACACATATATACACATATACATACACACGTGCACATGCACACATGCATACTCCCATGCATATACACGCACATGTGTACAAACACATGTATACACACACGCACACACCCCCGTGGTGTGCCTGGAGCCAGAGCTTCTGGGACAGGCTGGCACCTTAATTGCTTCTCCCTGCCTGTGACATGGATTGGAGGTGACATGTCCTGGGCCCGGTGCGGCTTTCCCCTGTCACAGACCATCACCGAAGCTGTCACCAGGAGAAAGCTGGAAGCCACTGGCGGGGCAGGGCCCGGGCTGGCGGGTCCGATTGGGCAAAGCGGGTTCCAGAGGCGCCCTGGCCGGCTCCTCTCTGCCCGGGGACCTGACGTTGGGTGGGGAGGTGCCCGGCGGGGCTCTGCCAACGCAGCCCTCTCACCCAGATGCAGGGAAGGGGCTGGGTTCTGGGTGGCGAGCCAGGCCTGGGGGTAGAAAACGGGGTGTTGGGAACTAGAGCTGCTGGGGAGCCGAGCGGAGACGCTGAGTGTGCCCTGGCTCCCAGTGGCAAAGAGACTTTGATTTAGCTGTTCTGAAGATCTGCCTCAGTTTCCTCAGCTGGGAAGCGGGGAGGGGGCTATCCTCCCCAGAGGGCAAAGGGGAAGAGTGAATGTGAGATCGCATTGCCAGTCTACCCAGCCACCCTTGTGCCCTGCCTGGACAGCCTCCCTGGGCTCCCAACTGGACACGGGCGTCTGCTCCCGCCCCGTCCCACCCTGGGGGGACCTGGCAGCCAAGAACACCCTTCCAGAACTTTCATATCTATGTCGTTGTTCATGGAGACATGACAAGGCTTCGACCTTCCAGCTTTGTCTTCTCCCCTGGCCACAGCCCCTTCGCACATTTCACATCAGCTGGATTTTATTATTAATTATAAAAAAGCGGCCTATGATTTATGGGGCACCATGGAGCCCGGGCTGACTTGTGGGCTTAAGCTCTGCTACCGGAAACCTGAAATTCAGAAGAGAGGAAGGAAGGAAGGAAGTGCGGCATCGGCCGTGCGGGTCCTCGGGGTTTTCTCCCGTCCCTGGGTCCCATCCGGGGGTCCCATCCCTGTCCACTGGGCCAGCCGGTCTCCCCACCATAGCCCTGCCCTCCTCCTCTACCGGCCCTCCCATGCTTGCCAAGAACAGTTCACACTCTGGAACCCCGGCTATTCCCGGGCAGGATCAGACGACCAACAAGATTAGAGCTCACTTTTGGCCTGTAGGATTGCTTTGTTTGGCTCCTACCAGGCTTGTAAGGAATCTGAATCAATCTCAGACATTCAAAAATCAGATTTCACATTAAAACATGCACACACACACACACACACACACACACACACACACACACACATCTCCATTTCTCTCTTCCCTTGAAAAATCAAGACACTGTGGCCACATAAGGCCAAGAGTTCCTGTCTGGCAACAATTTGCATGAGCTGAGTGATGGCTGTGCCCTTTCGAGGGGCCGCCCCTCCCTCTCCTGCCTGCCCTCCCTCCCCAGTTGATCCATCTCTCCATAGAGTGTTTCCCCAGCCCGCCCTACACTGATTTGCATAAACCTAGCAGCCTATCACCACCTCTCCACTCCATGTGGGAGCCGCCAAGGAAAGCTGGGTTCGTGGAGAACACTCACACGGGAGTGACAGACCCAGGCCTCGAACCCAGGTTTCCTGGTCTGCCATCCAGGCCTCTTTCTTCTCAAGGGTACCTGCCACGAGGCACGGAAAGTCTGCTGAATGTATCTCCCAGCCAACCACGACGAACCGGTCGGCTTCTAATGGTTCTGCCCCAAATCAAGGTGTCTGCAGGGCGCTGACCCCTTGGGAGGCCTAGAGAGCGACCTTCCCACCTCTGCCGGCTCCTGAGGCTTCTGGGATTTCTTGGCCTATGGCAGCACCGCTGGGCTCTCTGCTTCTACGCTCCTAGGGCCTTTCCCTCTGCATCTCAGGGTGGCCTTGCTTCTGTCTGCCCTGCTGCCCCCTGCCTGTGGACACTTTTGTTCAGGGCCCACGCCTGTGTCAGAGTCCAGCGACCTGTGGACATTCTCCGTTCATATCTATAAGGGCTTTTCCCACATACTTCTCAATAAAAATCCTACCTGTCAATGGCTTTAGTTCCCTTATCTATCTATCTACCTATCTATTTTAGTTCTCCAATTTAAAGGTACAGACTGGCCGAAAAGACTGTAAAACAAGGTCCAACTATTTGCTATCTACCAAAAAAAAAAAAAAAATCACATTACAAGCAAAGATACCGAGGCTGAAAACTATATTCCAGGAAAACAGAATCCAAGAGCAAGCGAGATTAGTTATACTCATTATCTGACAAAGCAGAGTTCACTGCAAAATTAGTCAGTAGGGATATAGTCATAAAGACATAGCAATGGTAAATATCTAGTTGATAAAGGTTGAGCCAGCCTCATAACCACAAACACCACTGGACAGAAAAAGACATCGGTCCCCATACAGAAATAGTAGATGACTTCAATATCCCACCCTCACCAAGACAAGGAAAATGTCAGAATGAAACAGTACCACAGACCAAATGGGCTTCACCCTCCACCCAGCAGCTGAGAATATACATTCTTCCCAGCAGCTCGTGGGACTTTCTTCAAAACCATTCACAATTCCTTGGTTCCTACCAGGCCAGCATAGAACATAACTAGAAATCAGTAGCAACAGGAATGACAGAAGCTACATACACACACACACAGGTGTGTGAGGATCTGGCTCTCAATGAAGAGCTTGGGGGAAGGGGAGCCAGAGGGGATTTAAAAATCCCCAGAACCAAATGGGAATGAAAACACAACTACCCAACGCTCACTGGAGAGTTTATGACAGTGAGTGCCTATGCGATCAGAAATTGATAAACCAGTGCTGCACCTCCTGGCAGTGTATGGAGAGAAATAACAAAGACAAGGGTGAAAATGAATGAAATTGGGACAAAAAGACTGATATAAAAGAAGGGGAGAGGGACTGTTACGGGAGACATTTTCGGTTATCCAAACTGGCAGGGAGGAGGTATTGCTGATCCAAGGGGGTTTACGCCAGGGACGTAGCTCAGCGTCCTGATCATGAGCTGGGCAAGGGGTACACGCCTGTAATCTCAGTCCTCAGGACGCTGAGAGAGGAAAACAGAGTCTGAGGTCAACCTGGTAAAGTCAGAGCCTGTCTATACACACTACCACTAACAACAAAAACCCCACGATACCTGGCCCAGCACAGCCTCCGACAACAAACAACTGTTGCCACAAAATTTCTGGCCACAAAACAGCAAGGCACCAAAGCAGAGAAACTCTGTGAGAGCACCGGGATCCAGAAAGTTCCTTGAAGGAGACCTGTACTCTCCCTCCGAGCTGCATCCCCAGCCCTGATGAACCACCTCTGTAGTCCCTCCCAGGGGAGATCCCCGCCCCCGGGCTGGCCCCCCTCAGCTGCCTCACGGTTCAGCTCGCTGCACACACATGTACGCTGGCCTTTCTGCGTGAACAAGCCGCTTCCAAGTCCTGGCATTCTCTGGTGCTGGACATGTTTATAAGAGACTTCCTTTGCAAAGAAAGGCCCTGCAGGGAAACGCAGAACCAGATTTCTTTTCTTGCTCTGGATAGCTTCCATTGCGCTTCTGAGAGAGTCGCTAACACCTCAGTCATGGGGAGGAACAGTAGAGAGGAAAGAGAAGAGAGGAAATAAGGCCAAACCATTGAAAGACTGCACTGAGTAGAAGTCCAGGCTGTGGATGGAGGGAGAGGGGGTGAAAAGTGAGAAAGGGAGGGAGGGAAAAGGACAGATGAGTGGGAAGGTGGCTGGACAGGTGTGTGGATAAGGTGATGGGTTGGTGTGCAGAGGAACAAATGAAGATGGTAAGAATAGATAGATGGATGCATGGGAGGGTGGTTGGGGAGGGAGAGGGAGAGATGGAAGAATGGATAGATGGGTAAATGGATGGATGGAAGAATGGATGGATTCCATGGGTGGGTGGATGGATGGATGGGTGGATGGATGCTTGGATGGTTGGCTGGATGGGTGGATGGGTGGATGGGTAGATGGATGGATGGGTGGGTGGGTGGATGAGTGGGTGGGTGAGTGGATGGGGAGATGGATGGGTGGATGGATGGATGCATGGGTGGGTGGGTGGGTGGGTGGATGGATGGATGGATGCATGGGTGGGTGGGTGGGTGGGTGGGTGGGTGGGTGGATGGGTGGATGGATGGATGGATGGGTGGGTGGGTGGGTAGATGGATGGATGGGTGGGTGGGTGGGTGGATGGGTAGATGGGTGGATGAGTGGGTGGGTGGATGGATGGATGGATAGATGGATGGATGATTGGAAGAACAGATGGATGGGAGAGTCGCTAAGGAGGGAGAGGGAGAGATGGAGGGAAGAGATAAATAGATGAATGAGTGGGTGAATGGATGAAGGGATACATGAATAGAATGGGAGGTAAGAAGGTAGTTAGATGATGTGTGGACAGGCACTGGGTGGGTATATTGATTCATCTCAATCAACACTGCATCTTTGTGTACAACTGCAAATCAGCGATGGCCAAGCTGGCCGGCATGCTCTCTCTGACCCCCTCACGGCTTCTAAGCACGGCCTCTTGGTCATCTCATGGCTATCCACCAACACCTCTCCTTCTGAGAGTCCTGCTTTGCCAGCACCATCCTCCAAACCAGCTCTTGCTGTGGTGTTTAAATCCCAGTCAAGCTTGCAGACCGGTGTATGCAGGTGAGGCCAGGAAAGCAGGCCCCGTTCTGCGTGGACAGAACCCACCGCTGCTCCTTGCTCCCCCCTGCCCACCCCTGGGCCTTCACTGGGCCTCGGGAGTGTTGGAATGTGTAGCCACAAGATTGGATGCCAGACCTCCTAGGCCAACTGGCTTAGCTGCTCTGGGGCTGCTTCTCCGCCTGAAAAACCGCAGGCCAGGTGTGGATGGGAAGGCAAACACTTTGTAGAGTTTCCCCAGGAGTCAACAATGTAACACGCTTCATGTCATAAGTACCAGCCACTCTCGGCTACCATGATTGTGATCCGGGATGTTAAGATAGTCATTCCCAGTCTGTAGATGTGGGAGATGATCACATGCCCTGTGCCGAGCATCATTCCAAATGGTTTACATCCTAAAAGTCTAAGCTAGTGGAATCCTTGTAAAATTCTGTGTGCCCTGGACATAGATTTTCAGATGAGGAAGCCAAGGGTCAGCCAGGGCTGAGGCCCCTGTGTAATGACCACAGCTGGGCCTCGGATGTCAGGGTATTGTTTTCCTACGCCCACTGATGGCTACTCTTCAGTACACCCACCATCACTGAGAACTCATCCTGTCCACTTCTCATCTACCCACACAGGACAGACACAACACTGCGCCACAGATATGCTCTGCATCCAGACACCATCCGTCCATCTACCATCCATCCACCCACCATTTAGCCATACATCGCCATTCATCCATCCACCATCCATAAATCCATTCATCTACTAGCCATCCATCCACCATTCACCTATCCTTTCATCTACCATTCATCTCCCCATCTATTCACCATCCATCCAGCTATCCACCATCCACCCATCCACCATCCATCCATCCACCATCCACCCATCCACCATCCATCCATCCACCATCCATCCATCCACCATCCACCGTCCACCCATCCACCATCCATCCATCCACCATCCATCCATCCACCATCTACCATCCATAAATCCACTCATCTACTATTCATCCATCCACCATTCATCCATCCTTTCATTTACCATTCATCTCCCTATCCACCCACCATCCATCCATCTACCATCCACCATCCATCCACCATCTACCCACCCACCATCCATCCATCTACCATCCACCCATCCACCATCCATCCATCCACCATCCACCCATCCACCATCCATCCATCCACCATCCACCCATCCACCATCCATCTATCCACCATCCAGCCATCCACCATCTACCCATCCACCATCCATCCATCTACCATCTACCCATCCACCATCTATCCATCCACCATCCACCATCCACCCATCCACCATCCACCCATCCACCATCCACCCATCCACCATCCATCCATCCACCATCCATACATCTGCAACCCATCCATCTACAGCCTATTCATCTACCATCCATCCATTCACCATCCATCAATCTATTTGCCATCCATCCATCCGCCATCCATCAATCCATCTACCATTCATCCTCCCGCTATCCATCAGTCCACCCACCATCCATCCATCATCCATCCACCTGTCCATCTGTCAAACACTCCTGCCTCAGGTGCCTGTGTCCAGCCAACCATCTCCTGAACAGCACCACCGGCATAGCACCAGCACCAGCACCTGCCTGACTCTGCATCCAGCACCTCCGCTAGTGGCTGGAGGCCCCGCCCTGGCCTCCAGTCCAACCCACTGCAGAGAGAGGAGAGAAAAAGGAAGAGACTGACAGCCCTGATCCAAGTCCTCACTCGCCCATCTACCAGCTACACAACCTGGGGGTAGAAGATTTCTCTGCACCCCAATTCCTTCTGTCTCCAGATTCACATCAGAGTTGCAAGACAAGAACCTCAAAGTTAGCAGGCAGCCGAGAACGGGGTGTTTCTGCCATTATAATTATTAACCTTAGTGGTATTATGATGCCATCATATTTCCATCTCAACCTTTATTGCCAGCAAAGGAGCCATGTGTAATTCAAAGCCCCGAGAAGAGACAGGTTTGGAGGAGGGCCCGTCTGGAGCCCAGTCTACTGGCGGGCAAGGGTGATCTTGGAAAAACGTCTTGATTTTACAAATTACGTAGTAATAAGGACCATGAGCAACACTTTCTCCGAGGTACCCCCTCGGGGCTCAGAGGAGTCTCTTGCAAATGTGGGGTACGCCACATGGTGCTAAGAAATGGCAGGCAATGAGGGGGTGTGGGTAGGGTGGATGTTATCAGGCGTGTATGCACAGGTCACAGTGAAACCCCTTTGTGTCACACACCTATGCATAGGGGGGAAAATGATTCCTTTCTAAAGGATGCATGTACTTTGTCACACCTCTGCTTCTGACCCAGATAGATTTGGGAGTGAGACAGGGGTACTGCAGCATAGAGAGAGAAGAGAGCCCCGCTTCCATCCCTCCCCTTTAGTAATGCTTTCTTAAACTCCCACGGTGGGGGTGGGGGGGGTCTCACCTGTCGGCTTTTCTCTGATGTCTGTCTACCAGGAAAGCCGCCCTGCCACCGCCACCACCTCCTCCTCCCCCTCCTCCCCTCCCCGTCCTCCTCCTCCCCCTCCTCCCCTCCCACCCCAGCCATTCCCAGAGACTTGGCTGGCTCCGAAGACTCCAGACAAGAGAAGCTAAACACGTTAGCCGACAGACTAGTGAGACACAAAAGGCGGCGGGAATCAAATAAAAGGAACGCGTGGTGGCCACAGGTCAGTCCTGTATAAATATTTATGCTGGAGGAGAAGTTGGTGGCTGAGAGATAATGGGCGTCTCTAGAACATGCCGCCAGAAAGAGAAGCATCGGAGGCGGGGAGGTTGTAAATCTTCATGCCAAGCCAGGCCCCTGCTGACCTTTGGTCCTCCCCCCAGGGCCCCCTCCCCTCCCCACCTCCCCCCATCCCCCCCACACACACACCCATCCCCTCCGCCAGCTTGGCTCCACACCAGCCCCTCCTGTCACTACAGCCCTGGATCCCCAGCTAGGCTGGGGACCCGGCTGGGGGTCCGATACAGGCCAGTCCCTGTTACCCTGACGATGGAATGATGCTATCCCTTGCTTTGTTACTTTTCTTTCCTTTTGGTTCAGTTTGAGCTTTGAGACAGGATAGCTGGCTCTGTAGCCCTGGCAGGTCTTTGTCTAACGATTCCACTGCCTCAGCCTCCGGGATGCTGGGATCGCAGGCGTGCGCTACTGCACCAAGCTTGATCTCATCTTTTCTTTTTTTCTTGTCAGTCAGTTGTGGGGCTTGAACTCACAGCTCTGGGCTCTGTCCTGAGTTTTTGCACCCCAGGCTAGCGCTCTACCACTTGAGCCACAGCGCCACACACTTCCGGTTTTCTGGTGGTTAATTGGGGAGTGGAACAGGGTCTTTCCTGCCCGGGCTGTCTTCGGACCGCGATCCTCAGATCTCAGCCTCCTGAGTAGCTAGGACGACAGGCGTGTGCTACAGCGCCCGGCTGGATGCTGTCTTTCAAGGCGTTGGGGTCGTTGGGACTCTTTTGCAGCCCAGCCACCCCATGATGCGGCAGCCAGGGGTGGGGGGGTCTCTTCGGGCTCACGTCTGTGGGGACCCCTCCTTCCTGACAGAATCCCCACAGCAACTCCTTCACAGGAGCCTTTGGAATCCGACCATTCCCTTTCCAGATTCCTCTCCCACTTCCCACTCTTTTCCTTCCCCGGAGCCAGGACCCTCTTTTCTGCCTCTTTTCAGGGTCTCATCCAGGCTGCTGCTTTACCTACCCATCAAAGACTTCCTCCTCCAGGAAGCCCTGCCGGCTTTGGCTTGCCCTTCTCTCTAGGAGCTTGTGCCTCCCAGCTCCTTCCTTCACTGCATCTTGCTTTGGAATGCGCATGCTCTGTGAGAAGCCTCGGCCAGCACACCTTTCCTTATGCAGCCTCCTCCATCGGCTCACGCTGACCCAGGGAGCCAGCTGACGGGCCTGCTGCACCCTGCAGTCTATCTGATGGGCTTGAGATGACCAGCCTTGGCGTGGCCGGACGACAGAGCCAGAAGCAGCTGGTGTGTCCCAAAGGCTGGCCGCGCACCCACGCAGGAGCCTCGAGTCCCTCCCTAGAGAAGGCTGGAGAGACGAGGGAGACGCTCGCTCTACACCCTCAATTCATAGCACGGCTCCCAAGAAAACACACACGCCTGTCATCCCAGCTACTCAGGAGGCCGAGAGCAGAGGATCAAGGTTCAAAGCCAGCCCAGGCAGGAACATGTGAGAGACTCTGATCTCCAATCAACCACCAGACTGGAAGTGGCGCTATAGCTCAAGTGGTAGAGCGCTCGCCTTGAGCTGAAGAGCGCAGGTTGAGTTCAAGCCCCACAACTGACCACAAAAAAAAAAAGAAAAGAAAATACACACCAATACACCATTCCTATGATGGACTATTATTCAGCCTTCAAAAGAAAGAGAAGTCTGCAGGACTGCATGGTAGTGCAGTGCATACCTATCATCCTGTCTGCTCAGGAAGTGAAGATGGGAGGCTCCTGGTCAGAGGCCAGCCCCGGGCAAAAGCACAAGACCCTGCGTGAAAATGAACAGAAAGCCAAAGTACTGGGTGGGGGGCGGGGAGGCTGGCGGCTCCCAGTGGGAGAGGCCCTGGGGCCTCCAAAACAAAAACAGAAGAAAAGTCTCAGGCACACCACAGCTGAAGATGGATCCCGAAGACGGTGTGTGTGTGTCTGTGTCTGTGTGTCTGTGTGTGTCTGTGTGTCTGTGTGTGTGAAGGGAAAGAAGCCAGCCGCGAGAGGCCCGGGCTGGTAGGACTCTATTCTAGAGGCAGAACAGAATGGTTTCTGGGGCCTGCCGGGGGATGGGCCGGCTGGGGGGGGAGAAGCTGTAGGAGAGTTAATGCAGACAGAGGTGCATGATGGGAGACAAAGACCCAGAGCTGGGGCAGGGGGCTCGAATGCTCGGGAAAGCTTCACATGGTCAACAGTCAGTCATGCCTGTCCACCTGGTTTGTTGTTGTTGTTTAATCCAAGCACAGTAGGAAAGAAGTCAGCAGGAGACAAGGAGGCAGAGGAGGCAGCTGGGAAATGGAGTCGGGGAGCAGAAAAGCCGTTGTGGACGCCATTTCAACATTTCGGCAAGACAACCTGGGCTTACCAAGCCCCCCCCCCCACTTTCTCTCCTCTGAGAGGAGGCTCCTAGAAAATTCCTGCAGGGGTGCAGAAGGGAGGCAGTGGAACTGCCCATCCCTCCCCCCCCCGTCCAGCCCAGGGGCTCTCACAGGCCAGCAGTGTCCTCTCCCCTTCTGTCCCTAAAGGCCTCCGCTCAGCCAGGCCTCTAAACCAGAAAGGACTCGAGGGTAATTTGGTGGTTTCAGCTGCACTTTTCCCTCAGAAAAAAAAAAATACACAAAAAAAGCCTTTAAAAAAAAATAAAAGGACAAAAACCACAGCAAAGTTTTGCAAAATGAAATGTAACCACCATTTGTCCTTAATGCAGATTTATTTTCCGTTGTAATGAAGCACCGGCATCCGAGAGTGCATTATTCATGGGTTACCATTTCGGCTCTTTGAGACCAAAAACAAAAACGATTCAAGCCTCCGGGCTTCGCCATGGGCATGTCGGAGACTGGCCGTGCACTGGCCAGGAGATCACTGACTCCAGCCCTTACCCAGCCAGCTGCGCCTGCCGGTGTGGGGGACAGGACGGGGTCCCACACCTGTAGAGTCCGGCATTGGCCATTCCACCAGAACGGGTCGTAGGTCTGAGTTCACGATCGATTCCATGGGGGATGGGAGCTACGCACACACACAGTCCCCCTCCCCCACCCCCGGGGCTCTCCCACATGCCCACTCAGAACACAATTGTTTAAGCAATGTCCTCTTGGACCCCAGGTCACAAACGTGCACACCAATTGCTCGGGAAGCTCAGGAGGAGGAGGAGGAAAAGGAGGAGGAAGAGGAGGAGGAGGAGGAGGCTGAAAAGAGGGATTCTGTTCCACAGAGGAGGCGTGAGGACGGAGGGGCTAGAAATAGACCCCGAGCAGCTCAGCGAGCAAAGTCACTTCTCAATCCCTGTGACTCCTCCCACCCATTCTTCCACGCTTCCTCTCCCTCCATCGCAAGCCGCCATCAGGTTGGCCTACCTCTACATCTGGTCTACTCACATTGGAGTTTGTTTACTTCATGCTACTAAGAGACCATCTAATCAACTTAGTCCTACCCTTTGCTCATGGAAAAAAACTCCTGATTGGCTGCCCGGTGATCAGATGCCCACCTCTCATCCAATCAGAATAACTAGGATGAGTGGAGTGAGTCATGTGGCCCACAGCATGGCTGCTGACTGCTCAATACTGGGGCCTGTCTTTTCCTTTTAGACGCAGACATGGGAGGGTGCAGCCTTGCTCCAGTCAGCTCCCGTTGTACACAACCTGTTACACAAACCCAGAAAAGGGCAGCGACGTGGAGAGTCGCTTTGGAGGGCATCATGGAATCAGACGTAGTCTCCGCCCTTTAGACCAATCATCCATCCTAGTTTGTCCAGCTGGTAAATGGAGAAAACAAAGCCCATCCTGACTGCATCTCTGGTACATTCCGTGGATAAAGTAATCATGGATCAGCTGTAGTTTAGTTGATATGTTGATATGAAAATCTATCAACATATACCTTATCTCTATCGAGTGCCCGCTATCACCAAGCTACTTAGGTGAGGGATTTCAGCCGACCTCAGCTAATTTGTCCCCACTTCAAAGTTCAAAATGACAGCCTGAGCCCACCAGGAATAAAGCCTATACAAGATGGCCCAGGGAGGCCGAGGGTTGGAGGTGTTGTTTTTTTTTAATTCTGGGATCAGGAAGACAATTTTTCTAAAAGGCCCAGTGTTCCAAGCGCCTGTCATCCCAGCTACTCAGAAGGCTGAGATCTGAGGATCACAGTTCAAAACCAGCCCCGGGCAGGAAAGTCTGTGAGACCCTTATCTCCAATGAACCACCGAAAAGCCAGAAATGGAGCCATGTCTCCAGCGGTAGAGTGCTGGCCTTGAGGAAAAGAAGTTCTAGGATAGCACGCAGGGCCTGAGCCCAAGCCCCGGGACTGGAACCAACAGATAAATACGGTGTGCTCCTGGCAGGACTACTTTGCAACTGCTCACAACTGCTTTTGAGAGCTGTGTTGTTTCTCATTTGATGATAGACCCGCAGCTAATGAGTGGGTCCTTTCAGACGCCGGGTCCAGGCAGTTTGAGTGGGTGTCCAGAGGGTGGAGTTTATTCCCTCCTGACTCCCTCCCTCCCCCCATTACAGGGACAGGTTTCCCAGTTGATTTCCCATGCCCCACCCACCCCCGTCCCAGCCCCCGCCCTCCTCTCTTGCCCTTCCTGGGACCATCAATACTTAATGCTCCATACTCAGGCTTCCTAGCTGTGAAGGATCCAATTGTGTGGTTGATCCATCCTGTGAGGTTAATGCCTAATTAGCTCGTTGAACAGTTCTTTCATGGATAATTCATGTTAGGTCACCAACAAAAGCCAGGGCAAGCCGAGGGGCCAGGTCCATCGCTATAAATCAGAGGCCTGAAGCCTTCATACAAACCAGAGAACATACGCATATAACCATGTCAGACAGAGAGCCGGGTCTGTGCTGCGCTTGTCCATGCTCTCAGACTCTGAGCACAGGGACCACGTGCAGACAGAGCTTGAGAGAGAGCTGCTATTAGCAAGAACAGACGGCCCGGAGCCTCGCGGGGTCTACCTCCAGGTCAGCATACATCTATGCCCTGCGTGTCTGAGCTCGTGACCACCAAAATGGAGAAGGTCTCTCCTCCAGCCAGCCATGCACCACTTGCCTAGCCATTGACCATTTACCGCACGCCAGGCCACTACGTCTGCGAGCTCTTGTGTATCGTGTAGCTGTGGCTGCGTAACAAGTTGTCCCAACCTCAGCAGCATCCTGTAAGGCTAGGCCTTGGTCTGGGCTGCACCCAGCAGGATTCCCAAAGGCGGTGCAGTCTGGCCTTCATGACCTGTTTGCCTGTGGACTGACCAGCGAAACAAATGGCCGGTCACGTGACTGAGTGTGTGACCACCACATGGTAGATCAGCGCATACAAGGCCATTCAAGGCCTAAGAATGGTGCGTGATGGCAAAGGTCCTGAGGCAGGCAGGAATGGGAAAAGGGTCCATGTGGCCGGAGCGAGGTAGGTGACAGGAAGAGGGTACCTGTTGGAGTCTATGGGGCAACGCGACCTTCAAGGCAGGTACGAGCGTTTGTTAGGAAATAAGCCCGGCCTGCTGCGTCTTGTCCCCCCGTACAGGTTGCTAATGTGCGGCAGGTCCAGGATTCGAACTGTGATCCTCTGAACTGCAAGTCTCCCCTCTCCACTGTCTTTTGCATCCTGCCATCACAGCCAAACATGAAGCCCAGCATGTTTCATGGAGGTGAACAAGACCCCAGCAGCAGATCCCAGACATGGTGGAGGGGGGGGACTCCAAGTGTCTCAGGGAGGGTGGTGGAAACGCTCGGCACTCGGCATGCTTCCCTGGTGTCCCTCTGGCTGCTGGGGTGAGGGCAGAGGCTGGAGGGAGGAGGCCAGGGAGAGGAGGCGGGGGGGGGGGGAGACCAGGCGCAGAGGCTGGGGGAAGCAAGCTAGGGAGAGAAGAACGGGGCCCCGGAGGAGGAGGCCAGGAGAAGGAGGCTGAAGGGAGGAGGCTGAGAGAGGAAGCTAGTAGGAAGAAGCTGGGGGAGGCTGGGGGGCGGAGGCTGGGGGCGGAGGCCGGTGGGGGGGGACAGACATCTGCGAGGGTGCTGAGGCTGTCCCTCAGTGAGAGGCCGTGCTGGCTCACATTTGGGAGTTGCTTGTGAGAGATGGAGTTAAGGTGAGCGAACATGGTTAATCAGCCGGGGTTCGATTGAAATGGCAGACAGAACACCAGGAGAGGCCGTAGCAGGAGCCGGGGAGCCTGCTGGCTTTATCAGGTGCGGAGGGCTTCCCAGAGGAGGAGGCATCTACCCGGCCGCTGGCGGTTCTAGGACACAGAGAAGGGGCATTTTGTGCACAGAGAAGGCATATGCAAAGGTCCTGGGGCAAGAAGCAGATGGGGGCCACATGGCCGCGCTCGTAAGCACGTGCTCCCCGCCCCCCCGTGTGCGATGGGCTGCCCTGTGGGCAGGTGACCCAGACATTTCCCCACGAGCGGCCCCCGTGGGCTCCCCTGATCACCACCATCTCCTCACCCAGCAAATGGCGAGGGGTGAGCCCAGTGGACACGGGCTGTGCGGCCTCACTGGTCCCGAGTGGAGTGGCCCCCGTGGGGAGGGAGGGAGGACCCCAGGAGACGCTTCTTTGTCCCCAGTCCCCTCCGCCTCCCCAGTCTGAGCAGGTGTCGGGGCATCGGCAGGGAGCCCCCCCCCCTTCAGAAGGAAGATCAAGATTAAGCACGTAAGCTGGCCTTTTAAAAGCTTAGCCCGGGACCCTTCCCGCCGCATCCCAAACGGACCACACTTGAGAAATTAAACAAACAGCGTTTGTGGAGGGCCCCGTGGGCTCCCAGCTGTATTTATTTATAGGTTGGGCTGTTATTTATGGGCGCTTGTGTGCTCCGAGTAAAACCTTTGCTGGAGAGGCAGGGGCAGGGGAGGGGTGGGAGGAGGCAGGGGAGGGGTGGGAGGGGGCCACGTAGGCCTTGATCGCCAAGCGTCACTCCTGCCCGGGCTTCGGACAACATGCAGTGTCGGTCCTCGAGACGCTGGGCCACTGGGTGCCTGATGCCCCCCAGAGAGAGCCAGGCCCCCACCCCAGACCTCCAAAGACAAGGCCTTGGGGAAGAGCAGCAGCGCCACCCCCGTGAGCATCTGTCTGACAACACCGGCCCACTGGTGGCCTGAGACAATCACCCCCAAGCCGTGGAGCTCAAGACGGAGCTCAGCAGGCACCCGTGAATAGACAAACAGGGGAGGAAGGGATGAGCAGCTGGCCGGTGGCCTCCTTGAGGGGTATCTTGGCTAAAAAATAATAGTAATGATCAGAATACTTATGTCTAAGGCCTCGGAGTATCTGTAACCTCGGCTCGACTCTCGTAAGAATTCTTCACAATGAGAGGGAGAAGGAAAAAGTCAAAGGAACAAAACAAAAACTCCAGACTCCCTCCCTCCCCACCTTCCCCCCCCAAAAAAAAACTCTTCACAGCCGGGCCTGGTGGTACACGCCTGTAATCCCAGCTACCTGTGCTGTGGAGGTTTACGGGAAGAAGGCAGACTGGGCAAAAGTGTGAGACCCTATCTGGAAGAACAAAAACAACAAATTAAAGCAGAGGACCCGAGCGGGCTGTGGCTCCAGCACTAGAACCTTTGCTAGCGATGGTACCTTCCAGAACCATCCAGAAGAATCAATAAGGGGGACACAGACCCCCGCTCGGAGCTGCGGGGCACTGGGAATCCGCTGCACACAGAACATCAGCGGCCAGGAGCGCACTCTCCGAATCCCACCGGCCAGAATACAGACCCACCGAGTGCTGGGGCCACCTGCGGGGCTCGGTCGCCCAGACCCAGAGTTCAAGCCCCCCCTCCCCCCCACACACACACAGTGGAGGCGGTCAGCAGGGGTGAAGGCAGGGAGCAGGATGGAGCCTGTGGCTCCGCAGTGCCCCCCTCTCCCTCCACCCCTCCCGGAGGCTGCAGAGCCCCTGATGCAGCCTGCGATCGCTCCCTCCTCCCTCCAGCCAGTGACACGGCTGCGTCTCCAAGGCCTCTCATTAGCCACGTACGTGACAGCGCGGCGACACCCCTGGAAAAGTGGACGCAGACGGCTGGGTCACCAGTGACATTTGAAAAATACACTCCAGCCACACGAGAGCATGCTCACACAACGGGAAGGAACGGACTCCCAACCGCAGAACGGCAGGCCCCGGGGAAAAGCAGAAAGAGCCAGGCCCTGAGGCCAGCGGCCCTGCTGCCCGGTGAGGCCCTACTATGTGTCAGCACGCCGACTCAGAGGCCGAGGATCCAAGACAGATCCTAAGTCTCTTGCCCGTGCTCAGAAACGCACCCAACAAACGTTGGCTGCGGACCTACTAGGTGCCAGGCACCGACCTGCAGGCTGGGGAGACGGATGGAGCCTACATCCGTGCTCAGGAGTATCTGTGTGGCCACACAGAGGCCTAGTAGTCACTCAACACACATTGGTTGTGGGCCTACTATGCGCTTGACCAAGAACCCACGCGGGAAGGCCTGGTTTCGGGGCGGCCTCTGGCTCTGCCTTCCTGTGGAACGTTCTGTGATCTCCTGTGAGTGACTGTGCCCAGCTCCTGGCCCGCCCCGCCGGTGGGAAGATGCAGGCCAGCCTTTCCCACCGTGGTGGGGTGTGTGGAGCCGGGACGCAGGGAAGGTAAGAGGAGGCGAGGCCCCCGGCTGCGTAGCACCTGCTTCCCACAGAACGAGGACACACAGACAGCTGTCATCCGAGGATGGAGGTTCAAAGCCAACCCCCAGCAGACAACTACAAGTGACTCTTAATCTCCAATCTGCCAGCAGCACATCAAGAAGTGGAGCTGTGGTTCCGAGGGTAGAACACGCCAGCCTTGAGAGGGAAAGCTAATCAAGAGCACCGGGCCCCTCGTTCGAGCCCCAGGAAAGGCACACACCCCAAAGACTGTGTATGCATCCCATAATGACAGTGACGTGGCAGGTGTGCCAGGTATGATAGGGACCAGCTAGCGGATGGGAGCCGGTGCCACACTAAGAGACACACACCCCTTAATCCCATTTTGCAGATTTTTAAACACCAGGCTCTTCTGCCCAGAGTCTCCCCGATGGACTGCAGTGTGGTCAGATGCTCACAGCCCCCTGGGCCTGTGTGCTTTGCAGGAGCCAACAAGAAGTGGAGTTTAAAGCTGGTCGCGCACGCCTGTAATCCCTGCACTTGGGAGGCTGAGGCAGGAGGACCCGGAGCTTGAGGCCAACCTAGACCACAGTGCAATCCCTGCAGTCTGTGGAGGTTGGGTGCCCAGCCTTGCCCAGGCCCTTTGGCCTCTGTGGGGCCAAGTCATCAACTAGACATGAAAATGTCACAATCAGCCGAGACCTCGCCTCCTAAATTCGAGATGGATTAATACGATTCGACAGAGGGAGGGGAGTGTCCCTGAAGCAGGGAGGCTCGGGAGGCCTCTCTGGGATGGGGGTCAAAGCAACCAAAGGAACCAGCCCTAAAAATAACTCTCTTGGGAGAGAGTCCCAGATAGAACAGTAGGGGCACAAGGCCCTGAGGTGGGAACGGATGCAATTCTTTGAAAAAGACCAAGACAGTCATCTCAGCTCCGGAGTGAGCAGCCTGGGGAGGTGAGATCGGAGATGAAGTAGAGGGATGGAGACCCAGCCCGAGTCCGGAAGGGCCCGGGGCAGCTCACTTAGATAGAATTGCATTTGGCCAATAGGACGCTGTCCCCTGAGGTCAGGACAGACGGAAGGAAGGCCGGTGAGGATCCTTCGGCCTGGGAGCCCATCCTGGATCAATTAGGCCCCGCTCCTGACTTCAAAGTGGGAGGTGATGGAAAATTTGCAAAGGATGCTCGCCCCACCCACCCCAGGCCGCACGCCCCTCAACCTGCCAGGCCCACGTTCCTTACCCAGCCCCCAAAGGGCTGCCTTCAGCCCCAGCCGGCGCCTGCAATCAGACAGAAGCCCTGGAAAAATGACCACGGTGCCAACCGCGGCTCTTCCCCAGGCGGCTGCCACTTCCTGCGTGACCAAGGAACAACTCTCCATCCCTCTCTGCCTCACACGCCCCATTTTCCACTCGGGGGACCGAATCGCCCAGGGTGCCCTTGCTCTCATGTTTCTGGGATCCTAAAGCTCTCCTGAGAATTTCCTGACAGCACTGAGCATCAAAGTACTGAGTAGCAGTACTGAGTCATAGTACTGAGTAACAGTACTGAGTAATAGTACTAGGTGACAGTACTAGGTAATTGCACTGGGTAGCAGTGCTGACTAATAGTACTAACAGTACCAGACACATTCAGGCAGCCTCATGAATCAGTACCATCTCTGTAGAAGCCAACCGGGCACTCTGCATGTGTGCATGAGTATACATGTGTGTGTGTGTGCATGTGTGTGTGTGTGCATGTGTGCGTGTGAGAGAGAGCCCAGGCCCCAGCCCACGCTGGGTGAGGCTCCTGCATGTTTGCATTACACAGGTTCTGGAGGCTGGCTTTGCCGCATTGCAGGGGGTGTTTGGTCCTGGGGTGTGTGGTCCTGTGTTGGGGGGCTCGGAGGCTCCCAGACATGGAGGAAATGTGGTGACGGAGGAGGGAGCCGGGGTCGGGCCCTGTGGGGAGCCGGGGTCGGGCCCTGTGGGGCCCCACTGGTGGCTGAGGCTGGGATCCTCTCTTGGAAGTAGACGCCATCTGAGACCTCTCCTCCCGCTCTCCGGATCTCCACCCACCCACCCGTCATTCGGGCTCCTGGTTGGCTGCCCAGGTTTTGCACCCCTGCCTCTGTCTGCCTGTGAGCTGCTGAATCAACATCTCCGGGCATCCGTTTTCTCGTCTGTAAAATGGGGGTAGTGGAACCGGCTGCTGGGCCCACAGACACTGCCCCCCCGAGGAGCCCTGCCTGGGTAACCACCATTGTGCATGTCTCTCATTCAACCCCAACCACCGAGAGACTCCCGTGAGCAAAACACTCCACCTTTCCTGCACAGGAAGAGGCCCAGGTTCAACATCTGAAGCAGGCTAACAAGCAAGTCCTTCCCTCTGAAGTTGAGCTGGGGGGGGGGGGTTGCAAGTGGGGGAATGGGATGAGGACTTTCTCTCGGGTACACCAGCCAACCCGCGCACCTGGAGCTGCTGGACCACCGTAATAAACCCACGGCTGAAGAGATGGGCTGGAGCCTGGCAGAAGCCCTGCTGCTGCTGCGGGCTGTGATGACCGGTGTGGGCTTCCCACCGCCCTCCGCCCTCGAGCCTCACGCTGGGCGGGCAGAGCAGCGGCAGGAGCAAAGGAAGAGGCAACGCAGCTCCGTCCTGGGCCTCCTGGCCTCCGGCCTCCATCCAGGCCAGCCTTGGAGGTCCTCACCCAAATGCCCCGCCTGGGCTGGGGGGCGCCTGGTCAGCGGGCCGGGGGCCCAGATGGCTCTGCATGATTTTCCTCTCTTAGAATCCAAAGCCACGAGGAGAAGGCCACCCAAGGAAGCCCAGTCCCAAATGCATTCAGATGGGGGGGAAGATCTGTAGTGTTGCTCTTTTTCTATGCTTTTGCTTTTTGTTTGGGGGGGGAGCGAGTGTGAGTCTTGTGTCTTGTGTTTCTCTTCTATAAACAGCAAATGCCTCTGGAGCCAGCAGGGTGTAAGCGTCCCGTCCAGGCCTCTCCCGGGCAGCTGGGCTTGGCCACCACCCGCTCGCTTGACGTGGTGCAGACACAGACGTGCTGCCTGCAGTTCCCTCCGGGGGGGCGTGGGTAGGGGGGGAGGACAGGGCACTGTCCACACGCACGCACACACACACACACACACACACCGTGAGGGCCTTCTCCTCCTCCAGGGCCTCCACCAGCCTGGCTCCATCACGTGTCAACCGCTTAGTGCTGTGTTCCCTCCACACCCAGCTGCTGCTGCACCCGACACTCAGTAGCTGTGAGAGGTACCCGGACCCCCTCCACCTCGGCCCGGGTACCCCTCACAGCATTCCTGACTAATGGAGAAACTGAGGCTCGGAGAAGATAAGGAGCCCCATCTGCCAGCCCAGGAAGCTCTAATCAATGCCTGAGTGCCCTCGAGTGTAAGAGGATAAGAGCCTTACTGGGGGTTGCTCTTCCTTCCTTCCTTCCTTCCTTTCTTCCTTCCTTTCTTCCATCCATCCCTCTTCTCACAGTCTCTGAACAACCTGTCTAGTGTGGTTTCCTTGACGAGAGAGAGAGAGAGAGGCCAAGGCAGCACAGCCTCGGGTTGGGTTTGTGATAAGAAAGAATAGTTCTGCACCAGCCATGACCCAGGACTGCGTTCAACCTCAGTCTGTGGAAATCTGATGAAGATGGAGGGAATCCCCACCTCAAAGGCTGGGGTGTGATGTGGCAAGAAAGTGGAGGTTCAGCTTTGAAGTCTGAGGTCTCCTTGCCTCCCCCAGGGGAAGGCCACTCAGGTACGCTGTCAGGATGTTGCTGTTTAGAGTCCCCGTGTTTAGAGGCCCCGTGTTTAGAGGCCCCGTGTACCTGGGGAAATGTTTAAAACAAAAAACACAACAGAACTGAGGGAGGACTAACAAGAGGCCTCTAAGGTTCCCTTGCTCGGGGGCGGATGGCAGAAGAGGAGAAGGTCTGGGGTTGTCCACGCATGTGAATGTCCATATCTGGCTCCCTGGTTTGTCCTTCCCCTCTGCTCTCTCTGCGTTGGCACGTGCATTGTGCTCACTCTCTCCTCTGCCAGGGGCCACAGTGACTCCCATCCACCAGCCTCTCTGTCCCCTGCCTGCTCAAGGACCCCTGGATGGCGGGGCACAAACCCTTTTCAGAGGAGCGAGCCTCACACGCTAGAGTGCCAGCCTGGTGCAAAAAGGCCACGCAGGAGTGTGAGAACCTGGGTTTGGTCGTGGCACTCGCGCGCACGCACACGCAGACCTCCACACGCAAGAATGGGGGCGCGGGGAGTGGCTCTGTGGACACCCCGAAGAGCAGCTACCCCGAAGAGCAGCTTCCCCGCCGCCGCTTCATCCAGCTGCGCATTCTGCGTTTACGAGCGGACAGCCTTTGCCAACAGCACTTTTAAAAAGATCGCTTAATTGGCAGAACAAAGAGTCAGGGACTTAACATCGCCGACCCCCCCACTACCCCCCCACAAAATGTGTTTTAGAATTGTTTCCCTTATGGCATGGCGGAGTTAAGGGAGCCGCGGAGTGAGCGCCTCTCTGGCACGCAGAGTTGATTCCTCTCCTTTTGTTCTGGATCCAAGGGGTGGAGAGGGATTGGGGGGGTGGGGGTCCTCTCTTCCTAGAAGGAAAATGGGAGGAGAAACTGCTGTTCTGTGCTTCCTTAACAACCAACCCACTCTTCCTGGCTTGAAAGGGCTGGTGGCCGACGCATGATCGCAGGAGAAGTGGGTCCCCCGGGGTGTTTGCATCGCAGCACCAGGCGGGCCTGCACCGCAGCATGGTGCTCTGTGGGCAGGAACGGAGATGCTGAGTCTTCTGTGAAGGGGAATTAGGAATTGGGTTGGGGGGGGCGGGCAGGGAGAGAAAAGGGTCAAGGGTAGTTTTGAGCTACAGGCTGAACTTGGAGGAATCCCTTACGCTCTGTAACATTAAGGGGTAGTAATTTGGGGAGGACGAGAAGACAAGTTTCCCCCTCTGGAATCCTGATGCGCAGGGAGCTTCCGGACAGGCCGACCGACCTCGAGCTCAGGAACAAGAGCTATGAGGCCAGAGGACAAACAACCCTATGGACAGTCCCGCACCTGACTTGGCTGCAGCCAGTCATGCCCACCCCCTCGCTCCCTCAAGCCCTGTCCGCATCCAGAACCTTGTCCCGCCTCAAGTCTCTCGTCCCTGAACTCTCACAAACAATCCTAAGCAAGAAGGAGAAGTCAGTGTCTCTGTGGGATTCATGGCTGTCGGCACAGCTTTGAGTTCGAGCCCCCCTTCCTGCATGCGATCCTGCGGGCTGCAAACGACAGAGCTAGTTCAAAAAGTTCCTGAAGCAACACATGGAATGTACTGGATAACGCAATACAAGTACGATGCCAAGGAAAAGAAAGAAGGGGGGTTGGGAGTTGGGGTAAGCCTCAGATGACAATGCTGCTCCCAGAAAGCCTGGGAGCACTGACTGCCCATCAGAGGGCCCAGTGTGCCCAAAATGGCCCGCCTCTTTCCCCCTACCATGCTCAGTGATTGGCTGGGCTGACAGTCATTCAAGGAAGTGGTGTGGGAATGTGGTGTCTCACTCTCCACCTCTAACACCAGTGTTGGAATCCTCATCTCTGATTGGATGGCATTCGGAGGTGATGGGTTGTAAGTGGGAGGAGCCATCACAGCTGGGGATTATCAAGGAGACACAGCGTTCAGACACTGAATGGGAGCTGGGGCATCCAGTTATCCGTCCATCCGGCAGGCCGTCTGTCTCCATCTCTGTTATGACGGACGAGGCTGTGTTGACACTCAGCCCAGCGCCTGGAATTGAGCACCCCCTCACCCCACACCTGCCCCGGCTCCCACACCACAGACCTCGTTGGCTTCCTGCCTACGCAGCCCGACCAGCCACGCCGGCAAGCCTGGGAAACGCCTCAGCTTCCGGAGCCGGAGATCCCACGGTGCCCCGAGACGGGAACACGGTGTTCTCAACCCAGCAGGCTCTTTGGGGAGATGAAACATCATCCCCTCACACAGGACAGGGGGCCGGGGACGGGGGGGGCAGTGGGAGAGGGGGCTCTCTGCCTTCTCTTGTGCCAACAGTTAATTGCGCCCCAGGAGCAGGCTCCATTAAAGAGAGGGAGTTTCAACATCCCAGAACACACAGCACCTCCACAATCCCCTGATTTATGGCCGCTCCTGCTGCCTCCTGGCTCCAGTGCCAATCCTTTCGGGGTCCGCCCAAGTGTCTGCTCCCGTCCAGGGCAGGGCCCCAGGGCCCCCGAGGGGAGGACGCGGCCCGGGACGCTCAGCGCCCGCCTCTTCACCTGGCCCATTTCTTCAGGCCATGAGGATGAGCCAGCTTCTACAGAGCCCTCCCCGTGGGGCTCGGTCCCCCTGCCTTCTAGAAGCTCCTGTGCCACCTAGACCATGTCGCAGTTTCTAGCATGGTCTCCGGGATTCCAGAACACTGGGATCCCTGGCCTTGTGAGCGGACAGAAATCGAGGGAAAGACGACAGAGTGAGCGCTCCCCAGAGGATGCAGGTGGGGCGCCCCCGTGTAACTGTGGAGGTGGGTAAGGAGTCGTGAGGCTCCCGGTTCTCAGGTGGAGCCCGCATGGGGGGGGGGAGCTGGCATGCTCAGTCCAACTTCTTCTGCACGGCTTTGGGAAGCGTTGAGGTTCAGACAGCTCACCCCCCGCCACTCCAAAGCACATTAGAATAATTCCTTAAAATATGGGGATCAATACGTGTTAGGCAATGTACCCCCAACGAGCCACTCAGGAATGCTGCCAGACAGACAGACAGACAGACAGTGCTATGTTCCCAGTGTCTAAAGAGGAAACCAAAGCCCTGGAAACAGAAGCCAAACAAGCAATCAACTCTCTCTGGCCAAAGACAGAACCAAAGTGGCCGAGCAGGTCACACAGAAGAGATCCGCTTGACACGACATCTCTCCTCCCGACAACCACCCGCAGAGCCGTCCAAGCAGCCATTAGGAGGATGGGCCCCTGAACTGTGGTACATCAGGCAATGAAATATTAGATCAAAAACAAAAATAAACGACGCTACCGGCCAGGCCGGGGACAGAAGCGCGCAGACATTGTGCTGAGTAAAGGAGAAGTCAGACACAAAAGAGCGCATTGTGTCCAGGCGAGTCTCAAGGACGAGCGAAGGGAGTCGATGGACGGTAAAAGGCCTCTGGCTGGGAGCAAGGATCGGGAGGCAGAGCCCAGGGCATTGGGGGACGTGTGTCTCGGTCTGCATGGTGATTCCACACAGGCTCATACACACGCACACACATGTAAATTCACTCGTGTGCACATACAGACACACATACATATGCACGTGTACCCACAGACCTATATACACACACACAAGAGCTTCACATCAGGACAGTTTTATGCACTTTACTCTTTGTCTTCTGACTAAATCGATTTGGAAAGAAGGGAGGGAGGGAAGAAGCGGGGAGGGGAGGGGAAGGGTGAGGGGAATGGGAAAGGAAAGGAGAGGGGAAGAGAAGGAAAGGAAGGGAAGGGCAAGGCAGGAGAGGGAAGGGAAGGGAAGGGCAGGAGAGGGGAGGGGAAGGGGAGGGGAGGGGAGGGGAAAGGTCTAGCAAGGACTCTCCTTGCTAGCCAGCGGCAGGAATGGAATGAGCCCCGCTCTGCCTGATTCCCAGAGTGCCTGAAGCCTGGCGACTCTGCTTGTGGCTGGGTTTCTGGAGAGGGTTGAGCACAGATCTGTTGATGGATGGGTGTCTGTTTATGGAAACACGGCCGCATGACATCACCAGCATGCAAGATTTAGATCCTGGTGAATTCTCCATGACCTTTCCTGCCACCCCTTTCAAAATGGCTCGTGGTTCTCACCGAGGAAAATTTAGCTACCGCGGGATCGAATGTGCTCCCGGTGCAGGCTGGAGCTCGGTGGCGGGTCTGGCCTCTGTTCCTGGGCCAGCGCCGGGGGACTTTGGGCCAGAAGAGCAGAGACGGGTATTGATCCTTGTTCATTATTTAAATGCATATGGCGGCAGGCAGCTGTGCTCAATAAAACCCTGACAGAGACGCCTCGGGCCTGAGTGATGGCCCCCACTACACCCACGGGCTCCTTGTGGAGCCCGAGACTCAGTTTCCCCAAGTGAAAATTTGGGGAATGTTAAAAGGCTCATCCAGTCAAACAAGAGGTCTGGAGGGGCGGACATCCTAGCTACCCGCAAGGGGTACTTTGACACATCGGCACTGGTGAAGGAAAGCAGACCGAAACCTCTCTCCTTAGAAAACGACGTTTCTAGGATATGGAGAGGTTTTTCGGGACGTGCGGCTGCTCATAGAAATGACACGCAGGCTGGGAATCCCAACCCGAGAGGGACGAGGGCCATTTTCAAGCTGCCTCGTGAAGCAGGCCAGGCTGCAATGCCTCTCCGAGCCTCCATCTCCTCTGCTGACCTTGGAGATGGTATTCACCCAGACCTCGTGGAGCCCTTGTGAGCCCGGAATGAGTTTGAGTGCTGAACATAGTGAATCTTCCAACAAGTACGCCACCACTCCGTATCGGTGGTGATGCTGACTGAGTCAAGCCGTGACTAGCACGGCGAGTGCTCTGGTCACTGACCACTGCTAGGGGAAAATATTCTTTCCAAACCAACTCAAGGAGACTTTTATCTCTAATCACCAAAAAAAAAGGAGTATGGCTCACCTAACTCATAGAGTGCTGGCCTTGAGCAAAAAGAGAAAAAGATGCTCAGCACCAGGCCTTGAGTTCAAGCCCCAGGACCAACGCGTGTGCGCGTGTGCGCGCGCACACACACACACACACAAAAAAAAAACCTTCAGTGGGGGGGGAGGGAGCAGTCCTGGAATTTGAACTCAGGACCTGGGCACTGTCCCTGAGCTTCTTTGGGCTTAAGGCTAGCACTCTGCCACTTGAGCTACAGCACCACTTTCAGCCTCTTCTGGGTATGTGGTGCTGAGGAACCGAACCCAGGGCTTGATGCATGCATGCTAACCACCTCCCAGCCCAGGACGGATTTATTTTTGCATGGATGTTTTAGTCCACATGTGATCTCCTAGTTCCGCTGATTCTGGCCTGTCTCTGGCTTGGCGGGACAGGCTGCTGAGGATGTGTGGGAGAACTGAGCTGTCTCACCTCATGGTGGCCAGGAAGAAATAGAAGAGCCTGGGACCAGATCCACCCTTCCCGGTCCCGCCCCAGTGAGCCACTTCTGCCCCTCCCCTGGTCCATTCTGCTTTAGACACAGCCCCTGTGCACAACTACTTCCCCTCAGAGCAAGACACTGCAGACCAGGCTTCCAACACACAAGTGTCTGGGTGGCCACACTCCATAGCTAAGCCTCAACAAAGCCAGAATGATCTACTCCCAGCCATCCTCCAGAATCAGAGAGTCCCAAGTCTGTGGAGATCCACCGAGAATCACGCTGGAGGGCGCCTCAGGCCGCCGGGGACCCTGAGCTCCTCCAAGAGTTGAGGCAGGGATGTCGGCCGGACGGGAGAGGCCTAAGAGCAGGAGCGGAGGCGGTCGAGACGGAGGATACATATAGATAGTCAGGTAAAGTGTCAGCAACACCCTCACTGGCTTGGGCGTAAGGAAAGGTGCGTTGTGTCTCCATGACAGCTAGAAAGGCGACAGACGCAGCCTCCACCGGTTCTCCTGTCACCCTGAGACTCCCTTGGGCCTCCTCTGCATTCATCCATTCTCATTCTGTGTGTGTGTGTGTGTCTCACACACACACACACACACACACACACACACACATATACACAAACACATTTTAAGAGGCCTATACACACGCTCATAACTCTTCCAGGACATCAAATGGCTCTTGATGAGCTCCATGTTGGTGACCTAAGTATCTCACAAATTAAAACAGAAACATAAGGATTAAATTGTCTTCAAGGCACCGGGGCTTTGAGGAAAATCGAGGGGGGGTGGGTGGGGAGAGCCATGTCTGGATGGTCATGTTGTGGTTCTTGTTTTGTTTTTTGTGTTTTTTTTTTGTTTCCTTTCCCTTATGGTTCTAAAACTTTGCAAATGCAGTCACGGAGAGCCTGCCAAACCCAAGTGACAGCAGCCCCCTTCTACACCCCCCCCAGGCACCACCAAACGCCCTGCCCCGGGGCCACCGTCCTCTGTGGGCAAGAAGGAAGGGGAGCGGCGGATCATGTTCTGGTTCTGGTGTGTTAATGAGTGGGAGGCTCGCCTCCAAGATGAACTGGCTTCTTCATGAAGAAGTCAGACACAGCGCCTTTGTTCTAAGCTGAGAGCCACGTATTCATGGTGAACAGGCAGCGCCCCATCCCGGATACAGACCATGCCATCTTGTTCTTTGCTGGTGCTGTGGCATTGAGCCACGGTGGTGGAAAGCTGTGTCTCTAGCCTGCCTGGTGAGGTTCCATCTTCCCCTTTGGTGGGAATGCATGTTTCCCTCCAGCCATGTGAGCAGAGACACACCCCACACACACTCCTGGCTCACACAATGCAGCAGAACTTCCCACCCACCTGAGCATCCTGTCAGTAATTGGCTCACGGATGGTTTGTGTAACAACTGACAGCCAATCAGAGGGGCCTGGCTCACACAATGCAGCAGAACTTCCCACCCACCTGAGCATCCTGTTAGTGATTGGTTCACGGATGGTTTGTGTAACAACTGACAGCCAATCAGAGGGGAGCAACTTCATTCCAGGTCTTCTGTTGGAACTATTTTATTTGGGGGGGGGCGGGGGTTGGGGTAGGAGAGTTTGTTCCCCGTTGACCAGGCCTCGTGCTGGGAGGTGAGCATCTGAGGGTGGATTCCATCTGCATTTGTCCTGGAGATTACTGACAATAGGTGTGTTTTGCCCTTAGGGGCAGGTACTCCACCATCCACCATGCCTTCACCAGGAGGAGAAGCTGCGAGTGGCCATTCCTGCTATTGCCAGCGTCTGTCCCACAGCTAGTCGAACTGGTCCATCCTCATTCCACTTTTATTTTGTCGGTCATGGGGCTTGAACTCAGGGCCTGGGCACTATCCCTGAGCTCTTGCACGAGGCTAGCACTCTACCACTTTGAGTCACAGTACCTCTAACAGTTTTCTGGTGGTTAATTGGAGAGAAGAGTCTCGTGGGGACTTTTGTGCCCGGGCTGGCTTTGAACCCAGATCCTCAGATCTCAGCCTCCCAAGTAGCTAGGATGACAGGCGTGAGCCACCGGCGCCCGGCTTCCTCATTCCATTTTGATCACTAAACATTTTTTAATACCGATGTTGCTGTGACCTACATGGCCATATTTATACCTCCAAATCAAAGTGAGTGAGATGAAACCCTGGTGCTATAAAATCCACTGAAGAGATACGAGCAAGAGACCACCGGGAGGTGACTTTCCTCACCCATAAGTGACCAGAACTGGGCTTTGAAAGGAGGATTCTGGCTCCAAAGCTCTTTGCACCCCGATGCATCCTACAGATCACGTGCAGATCCGTCCACACACCATATCTATCGTACTAACGGTTATGAGACGTGAGGATGAGGGATTTGTAGTCACAGATGTCCCGGCCTGTCCACTACTGCTCAGAAGCAACATGACTGCGGCAGGACAGAGATCTATCTCCTTGTGGAGAACAGGTGAGCATGGGGCTTGAACTCCGATCCACCTGATCTAAAATACTGTGTGCCTCAGACCTTCAAGCATCTGGTAGAGGCAGAGGACAGCTGGTGCTGCACACAAGCAATCCGAGCCTCTAGGACACTGACAGAGATGTTTACAAGTTTGAGACCAGCCTGAGCTGAGACCCACCACAAAAAAGAACTAGATGGTAGGCTATTATAGTCAGATAATGTGTAGTGGGGGCAGAAGAATCACACAAGATTGAGGCCAGCCTGGGCCAAGTTAGCAAGATCCAATACACACACACACACACACACACACACACACACACACACATTAGGACTGGGGATGGTGTAGCTCAAGAGATAATGAGCTTAGTAAGCCAGGCCCAAAGAAACCTAGGTCCCATGGTTTCCCTTATTTGCAATATCTAGTATATGTATGAGTCAAGCAGAAAAGGTGAGATAAGGTGAAGTTAGGAAAATGAACCCTAAGATATGTATTTAAATGTTTTTTTTCTTTCATGCATTTGTTTCTAACGCATTTATAAGATTATTTCTTGGTTGCTTTGTATGTCCCTCCCCCACAGTATAACCCCTGCTTTCACTGTATTTGATGTTGGTATAATTTGTGGAGGGGAAGGGGAAAAACAAGTCGTTTAAATAAGGATACAAGTAGACCCGTTGCAACAATGAGAAGTACAAGTTGTCATGTCGAAAACGAACTTTACAACATTGAGGGGGGGGAGGATTGGGTGGAGGGGTGGGAGGAGGCTGGGAAGGGTTGGGAAGGGTAAACAAAGCAGGAGGCTACAATGCTTGATAAGAAATGTACTCACTATCTTGCCCATGTAATTGTAACCCCTCTGAATAGTATTTTCACAATAAAAAATAATTTTTTTAAAAAAAATTTAAAAAAAAGATAATGAGCTTGCCTAGAATGTCTAAGGCCCTAGGTTCAATCCTCAGTACAGAAAAGAGATGGGGGTAGTGTGAAGGGAGAAAGAGAGAGAATGGGGAAGAGGAGGTAGAGAGGAAGGGAGGGAGGGGGAAGAGAAGAAGAGGAAGCAGTTCTTATATGTACGCTCAGTGGTTAGTGAGCTAGCATCTCTGAGCCTGCCATCACGTGCACAGCCCTGGTGGACATCTGAAGTGTGGTGTTGCGCAGAGGGGAACACGTCAGCCCAGACCCAGGTCACCGACCTGTGCCACAGTGCCGTCATCCCAGATACCATCAGCCACACATCCCCAAATACTCACTGTCGGGGAAGAGGCTGGCGGGGGGTGGGGTGCATCTCACCCCAGAAACAACCTTCCCTGGCCAGGGTCCTGCATCTGTGTGTTAGATACCGTCCCGAGGCTTTGGAACCATAACTGAAGCGAAACTCACAATGTCCCGTGCGCCTGCTTCATCTTGATTTTTCCAGAACATCTAAAAGTCTCCATCCCCAAGTCCAATCCGCAGCCCTTAGATGACCCATGGTGGAGGAGACAGACACAACCAAAAGGGAGGCAAACACCGCTCCTCCGTCCATGCCCCTTGCTAAATACGCATCTGAGAAGTTAGATGGTCTCCAGAAACATTCACTCGGCCTCGTGTCTGTAGCTGCTGCATAATGAGTCGATTTCCTCCGGCCTGTAAGCGACTTGGGGTTTCCTCCCGGCCTGCACGTGACCCGGCTTCCTTTTGCTAGTACAGCTCACACCCTCCCCTTCAAGCTGCCACCCTCTCTCACGCAGCGAGAACCCATTCCCAGGAACGAACAGGAAGAAGCAAGAGTCCTCCCTCAAGGACCTAAGAGGTTTGCTTCTTCTCTTACAGACGCCCACAATGTCACGGAAGCGTGAGTCTCTAAAATATCTGAAATTTGGAGAACGAACGCTACACATCCTTTAGCTCCTTGTGCCCCATTACTGAATTTGTCAGGACAGGGTAAGTTTCGCAGCCATAACAAGCAATCAAACATCAAAGCGCTCTATTTCTATTGGTCATGGGGTTGTGCAGGAGGGGGGCTGCCTTTTGTTTCCGATCTGATTTGGCCCTAATAGGACAGCTGACACACACCAACTCCCTGATCCCCGGGATGAAAGAAAGAACGTGCCTATCTGTGTCTCACAGAAGCCAGCCAACAATGATACTCTCGCCTCATGCCGGAGGTAAGTCACACAACCACAGCCACACAGGGACATGCAGAACAAGGTCAGGAAGTGTGGGCCCGCAGCCTCCTCACCCGCGGAAAGTCCGTCTGTCTGGAGTGAGTGCCGGCTGTGGCTTTTCAGTGGCCCATCATCTGACTCCTATACCATTCTGTGAGTAACTACCCCTCACTGAACTTCTTTCTTTCTATTGAGGAAGGGGGATGATATGGACTCAGGGCCAAACTAATAGGCTTTGTCCCAAGCACTGCACGGGATCTACCAATGTAGAGCTAAAAGATAGCTAGCCAGGCCCCAGCGGCTCACACCTGTAATCCTAGCTACTCAGGTGGCTGAGATCTAAGGATCTTGGTTCAAAGCCAGCCCCAGCAAGAGTGTCTGTGAGACTCAAAACCAATTAACCACCAAAAAGCTGGAAGTGCAGCTGCGGCTCAAAGTGGTAGAGTGCTAGCCTTGAGTGGAAAAGCTCAGGGACAGCGCCCAGGCCCTGAGTTCAAGCCCCAGGGCTGGCAAAAAACAAAATATATGAATGGACAAGATAGATAGATAGATACATAGATACATAGATAGATACATACATACATACATACATATACATACCTAATCTGAAGTGTTAATAAACAATCAATAGCAAGATCATGTGCTCTACAAACGGAAAGCTAAAAGGTCCCATCTCCCCATTCACTGCCACCAAACCCTATTTAAATGTAACATTAAAAAAAAAAAAAGATCTACGGAAGTGGCGGTTGGTCGCTGAGGCCCTGGTATTTTGCGACAACTGCCTTTGGGGGGGGGAGGTAAGGACACCCCAGTGGCTGTTTCTGGTGAGGAGGGAGGTCGAGGCAGGTGTGAGGAGTAACTGTGTCTTCCGCCCACCCTCTCCAGCCCGAGTCTCTGCCATCCACCATGCCCCCGGCCCTCTGGGGTCCAGGAGTCTCACCTCTTCTACCTGGAGTACTTCAGTCTGCCCTTCCGCCTTCCACTCTTGCTGCACGGGGTCTACTGTCCACATCCTGAACCCCGTGTGTGTCCCCCAATCATGTCACACACCGCCTGAGCCCCCGTCCCACCATGCCTGAAGCCGGGTACCCTGGTGGGTGTGGCACTTCCAGGAGCAGACGTTTTTCCCATCGCTGACGTCAGCTCCAGCGTGCTCTGTGACTCTTACCACGCGGGTGCCCGGCTGACACTTGGTGAAGACCCCTTCTTTGTGACCATGCCCGGGTACCTCTTCCCGGGCCAGGTGCGTGCCTCCTGAACCCATCCGACGGCATTCAGAGTTCTGTCCAGACGGAAGCGGTGTCTCCGAGGGGAGGCCTCGGGTGCTTCTCCTGAAAACCCCTCGGAAGCCGCACGTGGCCGCGAGCACTGGCCGCGGCGGACAGCGCTGGCTCGGCCTGGCCCTCCCCGCTGAGCGGACAGCGCTGGCTCGGCCCGGCCCACCCCGCTGAGCAGACAGCGCTGGCTCGGCCCGGCCCACCCCGCTGAGCGGCGGGTTTAAGCACAGGGCAGGGGGTTCTGGCACGCTCTCCCGTGTGCTTCTGCTGACTTCCCAACGCACAGAAGAAGCCATCGGCTCCTGGGTGCCTTTGATTTTCAAATCCAGCCTGGTATAGGAAAAAACAAATGTGCCTGTAGAAAGTCCTGTAACTGCCGAATCTGATTTTCATTTGAACTTTTCCGCTCTGACTACACTTCCAAGTTCCTTGCTGACCGTCAGCCAACCAGGCCCGGGCGTTGGCGTGCCACTGTGTGTGTGTGTGTGAGTGTGTGTGTGTGCGTGTGTGTGAGTGTGTGAGTGTGTGTGTGTCTTTGTACTATGGTCCTGTGATGGAAGGCGTGCACGCACGTGTGTGTGTGTGTGTGAGCCTTTGTACTATGGTCCTGTGCAGTGCATGTGTGCAAATGAGCGTAAGTACACAGAAGTGTTTGTGAGCAAGTACACACACCAACAACTCATCCTGACGTCACTGACAGATGCTTATCAGCACACTGTGCCCAATCACACTCGTTTACACACACACACAATACATGTCCAGGACCAGAGACTTGGAGACCCTTCCTCTCTCGGAGCAGGTTGCTTTCACTGGGAGTTGCCCAGATGGGGTCCGGTTCTCCCGTCCCCCCGACAGGGCCAGCAGGGCCGGGCCCATGTGGAGGTGCCCGCCTGTCCTCCAGGCTCACCGTGATGGCCCTTAGACAAACGGCTGGACGGAACGCAGAGCTGGACAGGGAGAAGCAGAGTGTGCGTTAGAGACACTGGGAGGCGCGTGGCGGGCGCAGCCATGGCTGGCGGCTGGGGTGAGCGGCAGGGCACGCGGCTGGGCACCAGCGCACACCAGCACTTCCAAGCTCGCGGCAAACTGGTCCCTCCTGGATTCAATTCGGAGAGCAAAGCGCGGTCAGCAGACATCCAAGGGCTGACCAAGAGCAAATATTTGTTCCAGAAAATACGTTCATCCCTCTAAACTCACTTGGGATGTTTCCTGCTGTCTAAAGGAGCTCTCTCCAATGGGGGGCTGCAAAGAATCACCTAGAGAGCTTTCCAGAAGAGGCCACTGGACCAGGCGGGGTGGGGGAAGGGGGGGGAACCCCAGAGCCCAACAGGAGTAAGATACCCACCACAGACCCACCCAGACAGGGGAAACTGAGGCCTCGTTGTGTGAGAGGAAAGAGGTGGTGTGCGCCTGCCGTGCAGGGGTGGGGGGGAGGAGAGAGGTCTGCAGGGCAGGGTGGAGGGGGGCTGCCCCACAGAACAGACCCCAGCCCTCGGTGACACTCGTGATTTCCCCCAGCAGCCGTCACGCAAAGGTGAACGAAAGAAAACACGGGTGGCGTTGATTTCCCATTGTTTGCTTTAAACACCCCCCCCCCCGTGCTTCAACCACTGATGGAGATAAAAATGATGAATGTGTCTTCCATCCATTTGTCATCCGGAGGGCTTGAAATCCAGTAGGCATACCCGGCCAGCGCATAGTGTGTCTGCCATGTTGACCTTCAGCCCAGGGTGGGGTGGAGGCCGGGAAGCCCGAGGAAAGGAATCTCCTGACCCATGGCGCAGGTATCTATGCTACTTTTCTGGGAGCAACAGGAGTCTATGTTTCAGAGAAGAGGGGTTTGGGGGGCATGGGTGAGGCGTGGTTTTGGTCTTTGGGACGTGTGTGTGTGCGCACGTGTGTGCATGTGTGCGTGTGTGTGTGCGCGCACGTGTGTGCGTGTGTGCGTGTGTGTGCGCGCGCGCACGTGTGTGCGTGTGTGTGTGCGCGTGCATGTGCACACGCCAGTCCTGGGGCTTCAGCTCAGGGCCTGGGCACTGTCCTTGAGCTTTTCCCTCAAGGCTCTACCAACTTGAGCCACAGCTCTGTGGCTATTTGGGAAGGGGGGGGAGAAAAAGGGGGAGGGGGAGGAGGAAGGGGGTTGTGTTTTATTTTTGTAGTTTGTTGGAGACAAGAGTCTCACAGATGCTCCAGCCCGGCTGGCTTCAAACCATGACCTCTAAGTTTGCAGCCCCCTCAGTAGCAATCTTTGGGATCCAGTGCTGAGGATGAAGTTTGTCCTTCTGTCTGTCTCTCTGTGAGTGACTCCCTTCTCCTTCCCTTCAGTCCCCCTCCCATCTTACCAGGTATGTGATAATGGCTTCCTAGCAGTTAGCTTCCAGGACACACCCATCATTTATACCAAGCAGACAGATCCTGCTGGGCTTAACTCCCCCATCCCCCACCCCAGCTCCACCGCACTCACTGTCCACAGCGTTCATCTAGCGTCATTTCTCTTTTTGAAAACATTTTACTATAAAGGTGATGTAAAAAGGGGTTCCAGTCGCATAAGTCAGCTGGAGATTTACCATCCTTTTGGACATGACACTCCCTCCCTCGCTCCCTCCCAGTTCTTCACTGTACAGGTCAATTTTGATGACCAGAAGCAGCAGTGTGTTCTCCCCAACTCCATAACCCATGCGTGCGCTGTGCGGCTTTTAGAGGAGCGGCATCTCCAGGGGGCTTGTCCATGAGCATCTCGGTGACTCCAGCCCACAGCTCAGAGCACAGGACAGCAGCTCATCCTCTCCAAAACTGTGGTGCGGGTGGGTGGGTGGGTGGGTGGGTAGATGAATAATGTGATGGATCAGTGGATTCAGGGATACACGCATAGATGGATCGAGGAAAGTAGAGAAATGGGTGGGTGGATGGATGGATAATGAATGGATGGTAAATGGACAGATGATGGATGGACAGATGGGTGGATGGACAGATGATAGATGGATGGTGGATGGATAGATGGATGGATGATGGACGGATGATAGATGAATAATGGCTGATGGATGGGTAGATGATGGCTGATGGATGGATGGTAGATGAATGAAGAATGGTGAATGATGGTGAATGGTGGATAGATGGATGGATGGATGGATGGATGAATGGTAGATGAATGAAGAATGGTGAATGATGGAGGGATGGTGAATGGATGGGTGGAGATTAAGGAGCTACTCAAAGTCACACAGCTCATCAACAGGTGCAGGAGGAGCAGGACCAAGCCTGCCAGGCTTCAGAGACCCTGTTTAGTGCTTCTTTGTTCATATTGGGGTGAGAAGAATCGCTTACTATCAAAGAACGCCTCATACATAAATACATCACGTCCATGAGAACACTAAGTTCCCACAGGGCAGAGGGCAGGACGGAGCCCACCCCAGCGTCTGGCATGGGCGTTCCACAAGCATCTGGAATGAATGAATGAATGCACGGCCAACACACTCCCTCAGCTAGCTCCCCAGTGCTTCTGGGCGGCGCGGGGGGCGGCGGGGGTCTCTGCGAAGCTCACAGAACCCCACCACACGCCGGAGGTCTGCAGCATTTCTCCCAACTCTACCAGGGTGGATCCCAGAGGCTCAGACATGTTTTCCAGTTAGGAACCTTCGTTTCATTCGAGGATGAGCCTGTCCACACACATGGGGGGGGGGAGGTCTGCTTGCGGACATTTGCTGAACTGCCCCCCCCCGGACATCAAAGCATGTGCTCCCAGACTCTGCTTCCTGATGGCTTCCACTGAGGGACACAGCAGCAGCAGGACAGGCGGATAGACGACAAACTGGCCGTCACACGCAAGGGGTGTTGGCTTGGCCAGCATATGTTGCCGGGTAAGCAGGGATGGTCTTCACTAACCCGGGTCTTGAGTGAAGGCTGCTCCTAAACTGCCAGGAGCGGCTTCTCCCGGACACAGGCGCCTCCTACCCCGGAGGGGAAGCCCAGAGCCATCCGGAGGCTTCTTTCCTTCCTGATTTCACCAGCTCTGGGATGGGATGGTTTACACAGAGACCTTCCCTCCCTTCCCCGGCCCTCCCCTCTCCTCCCCTCTCCCCCATGGATTACATCTGGCAGTCTGCTCGGCAGGGAGAGGGGTGTCAATGTTTTGGCGAGAGAGGGGGACACAGAAAACTCTCCAAATCCACAGAGCTGGGCGTGGAGCAGGTAGACTCTAGCGTCTTGTTCTAAACCCTTCAACGGCTCCCGTGGCCCCTTCCCTAATGGACGCCTTCCTGTGACTCCCGCTGGCCCTGCTCCAAGCCCAGTGATGCCCACCGCTCCCCCCACACACACACACACACAGTGCCTCCCGCCCCTTGCTGCTCTCCTTGCTCACTAGCCCCCTTCTGTGCACTGCTTTGCCCATTTCTCCGGTGGATTTTATTCAGGAACAAACAAAAACCAAAAACCGCCTCCTCCAGGCAGTCTTCCCTGCTCTCCCCACAGCAAAGAGCAGGTGCTGTATCATCTTCCACGCACTCCGTGCATCTCCCACCACACCCCGAGTCCCTCAGGAGCCGGCTCTCCGAGCCCGGCACAGCGCAGATGCTCAATGCACGTCATGGACACAATCCCAACCCCGGAGTGCAGAAAGCCAAAAGCTCCCGGACTATTGTCCTGACAAGGAAACTACCATGTACCTGCAGCGCCGTTCCAGACAAACAGGTCTGGTCATGGCTCCAGCCCTAAGCACACCTGCTCTGCCCAGACAGCTGTGGCCACAGGGGCGCACAGGGGGAAAGCAGGAGCTCTTGGTCTCCAGCGGTGGCGGTGGAAGAGCCAAGGCTCAGGATGGGGAAGAAACAAGAAGGGCGGACATGGAGGATGGCCGTAATACCCAGGACTGTGCTGCTGGGTGCCAGGAGGGTGGGCCAGGCTTCGGCGTCCTAGGCACTCAGGAAGCTGAGATCCAGAGGATTGCAAGCTGAAATCAGACTCTCCTCCTCATCTCCAAAATAGCCGGCAAAAAGCTAGACTGGAAGCACGGCTCAAGCGGTAGAGCGCCAGCCAAGCAAACCCAGCATGTTTTCTGCCGTCTGCGACTGGCCGTGCAGAACTCACTGGCTTACAAGGACACGTTGCTTCTCTCTTCGCCACTTCCCTTCCTGCAGACCCCGTGAGGGATCCCCACGAAGCCCCACCCGGAATCCAATCCCCCTCTAACCAAGGAGCTGCCATCCGCAGGAACGCGTTCTCCTGGAAGTGAATTCCGTGCACAAATGAGTGAGACGCAGCCTCAGATAGTTCCCACTCTGTTGTGCCTCAAACAGCACGGTGAACCAACACACATAGATGTGTGGTTTCTGTCGTGTGTAAATCGAGAGGCATGTAGCATACACGCACAGGCGCACACACACACACACACACACACACACACGCACAGAAGGGACAAGGCCCTGGCTTGTGTTGGCTCTGGGCTGTTCCGTGAAGAACTTTCCTTAATACATTCTTCACAGCCGCTTATTTCCTGGTTGTTCGCCTCTTCGGCTCGGATTGGCCGCGTTCCAGGTGGCTGAGGTTTGACTGAGCTTGGAAGCTCTGTTATGAAGACCTTGAAGCCTCCCGGAAAATGAAAACTTCCTCTTCTCTCCTCTTTTCTCCCCCCACCCCCAGCTGCCCCTCCCTCCCCACACTGGCTGCAATGGTGGCCAAATTCCCTCCCACCGGATTCCACTTCAGGTGTCCCGTGGCCAACATTCTACAACCGTCCAGTGACCCCCCCAGCCCCCCAAAATGACAGACCTGGGGTACTCAGAGGAAAGTCCCTCTGTATTTGCACACTACACAGAGCTCTCAGCAGAGAGCCCCACCCCATCACCAGGGCGGGTCTCTCTCCTGTACCCACCTTCATCGCCCCTTCCTCGGACAATGTCACACACACCCCAATACCCAGCCGCCCCCGCTGCCCCTCCCCCCGCCCCGGCCTTCCATCTTTCCATGGGGAGGACTTCACCCAGCTGAAATTTCAGGGTTCAAAAACAAAATCTCTATTTCCACCAAGCCTGGAGGCATCATCACAGCACCAACCAGGGAATATAGGCTTTTTTTTTTTCCTTTTGGTTTCTGTATTGGAAAAATACACTGGGACATGGCAGTCCTGTTTTCTTGTACCGTTGGAATGGTGGCGGGCATTGGTAGCGTGCTTCAACCATCAAGGTTCTCAAACTCTGGCCAGCCTCAAACCCACCAGATACAGCTCTACCATTCGATTACTGTTCTTCCTTCCTTTAGGCCCCTTCCTAAGTCTCTCTAAGTCCCCAGATCAGCCCACACCCTGATCAGAAAGACCAAGAATAGATCGAAAAACAAGAAAAATCCAGGTATAACGGTGGGTGGAGCGCCACCTGCTGGCCAGTGCCATGACAGCTGCCTCTTTAGTAGCCCAGGCCGGCTTGCCCTGCCGGCTTTGAACTGAGGATTTTTTATTTCTATTTTATTTTTACTGGATGAAGGCTCCCTTATTCTACTATGGGAAGATAATTCTTTTCAAAAAAAATCAAACCTCTCTTTTTCATTTTTCGAGATGTGTTCAAGGCAAGATCAGAAACCTGAAAGTGAGCTTGAAATCACTCCGTGGTGGTGTTTTTGTTCTTGCCTACGTGATTGCTCTTCTCATATCCATCCGTAAACAACAGCAGACTCTTTGGAACTTTGGCTTCACCCACTTTTAATCCAGACCCCTAAATCATCCGCCGGTATCCGTTTACTAAAAGATTTATGTTCCTCGGCAAGTTTATGAGAGTGGAATACAGCAGAGATCAAAAAAAAATCATAAATTAGGAGAAGAAAAAGAAAACTGAAACGCACGATCCCATTTCCCAAGGAAGAGGCATTCAATTCAGGCAGGTATATTTTAACATTAAATTGATGGGTGTTTCACATAAAAAGAAGCATTTCTATTTAATCACACGAACACAGATCTCCCCCCGCAACTTATTACCTTTTTTTGTAGCCTATTAAAACACACACACACACACACACACAGAGGAGACACTGCAGGCTCTCTTTAAATAATTGTGGTTCTACTAAGAAGTAAAACAGAGCATCCTGTCCCTAAGTGTGCCTTTCTTTAAAGTTTATTTTGTCTATAAATCCTCTCGAGTCCGTTGCCAGATTTGATAGAATTTTCTTTTTCTTTTTAAGAATGGATGGGCTGTTTATGTCTGTCATATTCTCCCAAAAGGTGTGTCAATAATATATGAGAATCAAATGTGCTCTTCCCATTCGTACCATGTGGAAGTTTGGCTAAGGGAGGTGAGGTACGGGGGCCTGGCACCCTCCGGCCTCCGGCCTCTGGCCTCCGGCGCAGTGCCCGCTGGAGGCCTGAGGTCTCAGTCACTGTCCAGAGAGTTCCTTTTGTTTCTGCTTTGATGTGGCTCCCAGGGGTCTTCTCCAAGCTCCTGGTCCTTCTGGAAGGGTAGGCTTTGGTTAATATTTCCTCGTATTTTCCTGTGCCTTCATTGATTCCCTTCCTTCCTAGTATTTTTAGTTCCCGAGATAAAGCCTCGTTTATCATAAAGTCAAAAAGCCCTGGAAATAGCTCGTCGGTGAAGCATCCAGCCTGGCTGTTCATTATCTTATTGAATGAATCTCCCCCCCACACCACCCACCCCCACACACATACACACACACCCCGTACCTTCACTAACCTGGTGGTCCGGCTCTGATTCAAGGCAGACACAAAACCAGAGCTGGGGTGGAGCGTTTTGAGATGTGTAATATGTAGGAACTTGCATTTAAAATATTTACACGCGGCCATAAAGTAGCTTTTCCCTTCAAAAGCACAAATTTGCTAGAGGTGAAGTCTTCCCTGGTCTGGGCAGGCCGGCGGGTCTATCCAGCATGCCACAGTCAATTTGGGGGAGGGGGGACCCTAATTCAATGTATCTCTGACGCTCTGCATCTCTGCGGATCACCTCTGCCCCCCCATCTCTGATTCCAAGAACTGATCAAAATCAGTTTTAATAGAATCTAGTCAAATCAAAAACTTTTTTTTAATTTATTTACAGGAGTCTTGCATTTGCTTCCTCTAGAATGCGTGTACACAATGCGCATGCGCCAACGTCAAGATAATGTTCTGCCCTGTTGGAAAAGGAATTCTTTTTTTGTTTGGATTTAGCAAAGTTAGGAGTGTGTGTGTGTGTGTGTGTGTGTGTGTGTGTATAGAAAGACAGAGGGGGAGAGAGAGGAAGGACAAATAGTTTTGCTTTGAAGTTCCCATGTAATTACTGTTAAGATCTATGAAATATACTGGGAGCCTGCTCTCCTTTGCTCAAGTCTGAGAAACGAAAACACAGCCGCATGCAGGAAGATTCTATAAAAGACTGGATCAGACTAAGGACCAGAAAAAGGCAACCAAGGTAGACTGAAAGATGATGATGCTCTTTCTGTGTTTATTTGCAGGTGGAGGGGCGTCTTAAAAGAGGGAGACAGGAAAGAAGAGGGGGAAGGAGGCAAGAAAAGGGGTTGGAAGGGAGAAAGGGAAAAGGGGGAAAGGGAGGGAAGGAGGGAGAGAGGGAAAAGGAAGGAAGGTGGGAAGGAGGGAGAGAAGGTGAGAAAAGAAGGGAGGGAGGGAAGGAGGGAGGGAGGGAAGGAGGGAACAAGACAGTAGTGCTCTTCCAAAGACACAGCAGGAGAGCTGGATTTATTTTTACTCTTTTCCTCCCTGCAACCTTGGGTGCCGAGATTAGACACTGCATATGGAATAGAGAGAGAAAAGGGGAAAATAGTCGGCTTCCTTTTTCCATTTCCTTTGTTGGAATACTGGTCAGGAGCCTCTAAAGAGAAAATGGTTCCAAAGATGTTAAGGGCTGATCCGACCTGCAGCCATGGTTCCTGGGGACACAGCGCCCCCTGGAGTCCCACGGGGACTTCTGCCGCTGCTGGCCTTGTTTTTCTTACAATGAAGGGTGGAGGGGGGGGGAGATAGGACTTTTTTTTTTTTCTTTAAACCATCTCAGAACCTTTTGAAGGGCAAAGGAGGATTTCAAGAAATAACTTCCGACTTATTTCCACTAGTGAAGAGGAGTGGAGAGGGAGAAAGCTTTCTCCTCTTCCCTCCCCTCTTCCCCTTCCTCCTCTTCCCCCCCCCCTTTAATCCTGCTGTCGGTGAGGGCTGACCTTGGGAATTTCTCAAAGACTTTAATCTCCTGTACTCCAAATTGCTAAAAGGAGCTAAAAAAAAAAAAAGAATTAGAAGGAGTGAGTGGGAGGGGGTCCAAATTGTTTATTTTTGAATGGTTTCTACCAACTAGTTCGTTAGGAGTGCTCTATCCATTCAAACCTTTTGTTGTTGTTGTTGTTTAATTTTTAATTCCTTTGCCCCCTCTTTAAACAAAATACATCCAATCATTAAAGTTCAGCTGGAGGGAAAAATGCCTTTAGCCTCCGGGGCCCCGGGTACATCGGACCCACTGCAGGCTAATTCTCCACAGCGAGCTTAGGAAAAGGCCACTTGGTATTTTCTAGGGTTCTTCTCCACCTCCCTCTCCCCACCCCCACCTCAAAAAAAAAAAACTGTTCTAGGGGGAAAAAAAAGAAAAGGTAAATTACAGCCGTGTTGAAAGCCAAGGGGGTTAGAAAACAGGGAGAAGAATTGCTTCCATAAATATTTTGGAGATCTGAAGGAAATCCAGGCACGGAGCAGGCCAGGCTATCAAACCCGGAGAGGTACAAACTCATTGAAATCATTAAGTATTTCATTTTTCAGATGAAGACCCCTCTGCTGGCATTACCGGGTAGAGCTCTGATGTGATTTGAAGTGTCATTTCGGAGGGGTGTTGGTGATTAAGTCTTTTTCATTTCTCTCATTAACGGGCTGATTTTTCTGATGTGGGTTATAACTTCACTCAGATCTGAAATGTCACCCCCCCCTTCTCCCCTACCCCCTACAAGAAGGTCTTATACGTTATGGTTTTTTTTGAAAGACTAACAAGCCCAAAAGTTTGGGTTGTTGTTGGGTTTGTGTGTGTGTGTTTTGGTGTGTGTGTGTGTGTGTGTCTTTGGTAACTGCTTTTGATCGTTATGGAACTGGGTAACAGAGATCATTTCTCTGCCCTTCTCAAAGGTCTATTTTTTTTAATCACCAGATATGTGAAGGTATAATTACTCATATTTAAAACGTTCTGTAATTATAGGAAGAAAGAATCGAAAAGTGGCTTTAAAAAAAATAAAGACCATTGAAAGTAATTGACTCTCAAGAAATGTCTGTCTTTTATAAAGTTCATAATTTCCCAGTAAATTCTTTTTAAGTTAATAACATCTCAAACATAAAGAGCCATAAGGTCCCTGTCATCTGCCACCATAAATACACACAGTGGAAAACAAAGCAAAACTAAACAAAACCACTAAATTCTTTTTTAAAGGCATTAAAAAAAAAGACCTCAGAGACAGAAATATTTCCCAGGAAATGTCAAACACGAATGTGTACATAGTATCTACATGCAAGAATAAATCAAAATCCATTTCTTTTCCTATCTGACAAAAAACACAATCGAATGAGTTTAGAACATTGTTTGGGACAATTTTGTTTTTAGCTCTCAAAAAAAAAAAAAAAAGAGAAAAGAAAAACCCAGTGGTAAATGACACCCTATTAGGAAAGATAACGTGTGTTTTCTTATCGCTGGATGGGAAATGTAATTTTTGCTCTCGGTAAAGGAAATCAGATCTATATTTGGGGTGTGGGAGGGAGATCTAATGTCTCATAGTGATAGGATCCAAAAAAAAAAAAAAAAAAGACCAGGAAATTTTCAGAATCCAAATGGGGCTTGGCTCAAAATTCACACGATTGTGTTCTCCATCCATGGTAGCTGAAGGAACCCAGGATATCCGGCCCTGTAGACGCCGTCCTGAACAGCAAAGGGTTCCTTACCCATGAGCCGGCCTTCGACGGGGCTCCATGGCGCCCACATCTTTTGTTGGCCGCTATATAATTTATATCTTCGTAAAGTATTACCTCAAATGTTACAATTGGACACCCAATTCTCCTCGGTGGAGAAGAGGATTATCGGAGATGGAGTAACATCCTAGAATCTGGGTTTTTCAAACTAAGAGCAACCAAAGGGCGTCCATGGAGCAAAGACAGAATGGAAAGTCAAAGGTCAAATGCAAGTTGGAGAACTGGGGTGGGGGTGAGGGGGGCCAGGAATGGGTGTGGGGGGGGTGACAGGAGAGTCTTGACTTGGGGCTGGGCCTAGAAACACATGAACTGTCGGGGAGTCAGGACTTCCTGAATGCTTTGGGACAAGATTCCACGGCCGGCTGTGGGAAGGCAGCCGTCCGTCCGTCCGTCTGTCCGCAGTGGCTCCTGGCGGCCTGTGGGCTTTGGGTGGCCCCTTCATTTATACCTGGGTTGTTTGTTATGACAGATACTGAGCTTGTGGGTTTTAACAACCGACCGGGCTTCATACAGGTGTCTACTGGTTGGGTTTTTTGGGGGGGACCAAGGGGGGGAGGGATGGGGGGGAACTAAAAGCTTACATTTAACTGTGTTTGAAGTATTTGGGACTGGGCAGGGCTGGCAAGGAAAGGAATAAAGTTTCCCTCCGATAAATAAATAGTTGGGTGATTCGGGTAGATTTCGAAGCTGTCTCTCCATACATAGCCGCATGCTTAAAGGAACCACCCGGGAAAAACAAACAACAACACCCCCCCCCTGTTTTTTTTAAATGAATCTAATTTGGATTTCATTGAATTTTCCGCCTGCCCTGATGCGAAGAAGATATTGTGGCGAATTTAATTCCCTGATCTCTCTCTTTCTGAAAGAAAAGAAACTATTTCTTGAAGAGATTTAGGAAAGGCGGGAGGGGGGAAAAACCTTTAGAAAAGGGCTTAGGGTGAGGGGTAAGTGGGGGGAAAAGGAGACTTTATTTTCTAAAGCTCCAATTCCAAACACGAAGGAACTGAGACTACTTTACCTCCATCTCTTTGTGACTGGGTGCCTCTTGACTATTAAATGATTCTTTTCACTCGTCAATAAATCTTAACCCAAAGCATGTTGGGGCGGGGGGGGGGCAGCACCCTTCCCTACCCCCAAATGAAAAGCCAACTTTCCAGGCTGTTTGTTTTGCTTTTTCTCTAAGAGGATTTGCAGAGAGTGAGGTAGAGTTAAGCCATTCTCCCTGGCTCTGTTCCTATGGAGAGAGAGCCCGGTGCTCATACACAAGGCCCAAGCTTGCCTTTAAGCAGGTCCCCAAAATGAAAGAGAAAGTTCCAGAAGCAGGGCTACAAACCCTACTTTCTAGAAGGTTTACTATATTTTTTTCTTTTTTTCTTTTTTTGGCTTTTCTTCATTTCCTCTGGGAGGAAAGCACAAGCCAGGGAGGTTTCAGTGAGGGGAAAATCGGTGTATCTGCTGCATCTTAGGCCCTCCCAGTTCTTCCGGAAAAAGCTACGGCCAGGAGACCTTCCGTCCTGGAGACGGCGGAACTGTTTGCCGACGACCTAGTGCTGCAGAGCAAATCATTCCAGACAGACAGAGATTCCAAAAGGACAATATCCCCCCTCGCTCTCCTTCTGACCCCCCGATGGTCAGAATATAAGACAAGGGCCCAAAAGTGCCTAATCGTGATCACTAATGAGGCCAAAGAACCCGAAGCAGACTTAAGACATTCCACGCGGAAAACTCAACGGCGTGGAAGCGAGAGCCCTGCCAGTGTTTTCTTTCCATCCTTAAAATGGGGCGCATCTTCTGGTTTTGTGTCTTCTTTGTGGAAAATCGGGCAGAAGAAGAAATGGAAATGCCAACCGGCTTCTTAATCATTACTGCGCTCCCCAGCTGGCCCCGCTTCTGTGAGGCTGGGGGGAGGGGACGGGGGGGGGAGAGAGGGGACGGGGCGGGGGGGGAATTATTTCCAAGGCTCTTTGCTCCACACAATGAAATGCACCCAATTGAAAAATGGATGAACTTAAATCTCTGTTCTGGACTCAAATTGGATTGGCTTCTCAATTTGACTGAGTGCTTAGAAATTAGTCAATAAGGCAACTAATTAATAATTTGACTGGGGGAGGAAAGAAGTCAATTTCTCCGCCACACACAGACACAAGAGCATGGGGCACACGGAAGCTGGGTGATACACCTCCAGGCGGAGCTACGTGGCTTCTAGAAGCAATCTGCTTGGTTTTAGGCCTCATCTGCCCACAGAAAGCAGACTGGAGGGACGTGTGCAGAGACAAAGCTGTGAGGAGTCCCGGTGCATTTTTTACACCGCGGTGTTGAGTAACCATACCTCATGTGAGTCGGCCACGGGTAGCTCACCCCTCTAATCCTAGCCAGTCAGGAATGCAGAGATCTGAGGGTCGAGGTTGGAAGGCAGCCTGGACCAACAAATCCAGAGAGACTCTTCTCTTCAACTCACCAGCAAAAAGCCAGAAGCCCAGGCCTGGCTTAAGAGGTAGAGAGTCGAGCCTTGAGCAAAAAAAAGTCAAAGCCCTGAGTTCAAGCCCCAGTACTGGTACATGCACGTATTGATGTGCATGTGCACACACGCGCACACACACACACACACAACCTAGTCTTACTATAGCCAACAGGAAGCAAGTGTTGATGGATTAGATCTGGCCGTCAGCACTCAGAAGACGTGTTTTTGTTGTTTCATTCTGTTCTCACACAGAGAGGTGGCACTGGAAGCAGGCTTGGGGACCACAGTCACTTTGCCAAGCCAGGCCCACTCAGTCGCACAGAGAGGAGCCAGATTTAAAACCCCAGATCCGTGGAGCCTGAGCCCCCATGCTCAGGGGACCACGAGCTAGGGGTGTACTAGAAATTTCCTTCCTGTCCCTGCCTGGAGAGAAATGTACCCAAGCCTGTCTCCAATTTAACACATGGCCAGCAACTAGGCCCCCCTTTTTTTCTCTCTCTCTCTCCCTCAGTTTCCCCTAGGTGAATCCAGGAAAGACCTCTGCCAGTGACTCTCTAAAAGAGCCTTCTTGTTGAACCCTCCTGACTCTACACAACACCTATTTAAAACAAAATAAATATTGATCATCTGATGGTACTCAGAAGACGTCCAAAATCCAAGAGGCCAGGCTTTGTGTTCACGCGGAACAGACCTCAGGAGATCCGTCGTTAAGAATAAAAGCAACCGGGTTCCGTGACGGCTCATCTGCCCGAGCCTCCCTTCTCTCTCCTGGAAAACGAGAATAACAATCCCAAAAGCTCCGGTGTCTGCACGTCCCCGATGTCTGTCAAGGCCTGACAAGACCATCTTTGCACGTGAGCAGGTGCAGAGCAAAGCCAGTGAGTGGTACCCCGAAGATGGACTGGGCTCAGTGGTGGAGATGGTTGGGGGTGGTGGTGGTGGTGGTGATGATGGTACCGATCGGGGCGGGGGGGGGGGATCGGCTTTGGGAGCACCGGTCATGAAAACGATAGCACTAACTTGCTGTGTTTACCAGTAAGAACACGGAGGCCCCAGAGCCCTGTGCTTGTAAGAAGTCTAGCCAAGACTAGAAATCCATCTTGCAGCGCTGGCTCACTGCCTTCTCCACTAAAAATAGGTGGGGGAAGGGGGGAGGCTTGGCTGGAGTCAGCTGGGAGCAGCAGGTCAGCTCAGCCGTCCCTGCAACCCCGGCTCGATTTACACTGCCCGCCCCAGGCCTCGGGCACGGCCTGGGACCGCTGACGGGGCTCTGGTGCCCGTCTGAGAGGTCTGGGGGGGACAGTGAGTCACAGCCAGCAGCCCCCAGAAACTCCCTTCTCCTGGGGGAGGTGATTCACCTCCTGTGCTCAGCCCTGGAGACCCCACAGTGGCCGCCATCTGTCTACTTGCTCGTGCGCGAGGGGCGCTGTGATGAGCACCAGGAAGCAGAGCTGAAGGACAGTGGGGGAGAGGGGTGCGTGCGTGCTGCTGCAGTCGGGCCATCATGGCGCGACTGGGCCGACGCCCCCCCCCCAGCCCAGAGCCGTGGGACTGTCAGGAAAACGGAGGGGGGGGGTGCCGACCGGAGGGGCCGGGCTGGAACAGCTGCCACCGGAGCTCAGAGCCAGCGACACACAGCACAGACAGACAGACAGACGACACCGAGTGCTCGCAGCTGACAGGGCTGGCGGACAGAGGCCTTCCTGCGCAGGTCACAGCCAGGCGGCGGCGGCGGCAGCAGCGGGGACGCGGCCACGTCGTAAAGCCCGGGGGTGGCACTTCATTCATTCATCACTCACTGTCTGCTCCTTCACTCGTTCCTTCATTTATTCACTCACGCGCGACTCATTCGCTCGTTCATCCAGCTGCTCTCTTCCTGGCTCACCCTGCCCCCGCAGTCATTCGCCCACCAGTTCCCGCAATCTTTGCTTTTTAGTCAACCCATATTGACTCATTGTGTATACACGGGGCGCTGTGTGAATGAACCGCACAAGGCTTTGGGGCGCATCACAAAGGAGCCCGGAGCCGCAGGGCTGCACGGTTGGCTGCTGGGGAGCATTGAGCACTGTCACAGAAGAAATGCCACCTGCCCTCACAGCCTGGGGGGGGGGGAGGCTGGACAGAGCCGGGAAGGGTCATCAGGATGGAAGGAAGGGAACCCGCAGAGGTCTGGGGGGGGGCTGAAGCCCACAGTGCATTGTAGAACCACAGAAAGGAGGGGGGCAGGCTCCTGGGGCAGGTGGGGTGCTGCTACCCCCTCCCTCAGTAGCTCCTCTCAAGCATGACCCCCACCTGCCCTGAGACACCCAAGCCCCTCACCGGCCCCGCCCTGCCCCCCTCCCCACAACAGCTCCTTATATCCTCACCCTCTCATCCTCTTGGTAATATTACGGAGACCGCTGTGGCGATGAAGGAGACCAAGGCAAAGCCCAGCACTGGTTTTTATCGGAACTCCCCCCACCCCCCCAGCCAGAGCTCTTTACAATTCATTCCAGATATGGCAGATCTAGTCTCCTTTACAGGAGGAAACAAAAGTTCAGAGAGGTTTTGTACCTTGCCCAAGGTAGCACAGCCAATTGTGTGTGTGTGGGGGGGGGGGACCCAAACTGGACTTAGACGTGTCTGAGCAGAAAAGTTAGCCTCTCCTCACCACCCCACCCTCCTACACACACACACACACACACAGAGCCCAGCAGCTCCAGAGGACGTATATTCACTGAACACACAGAGGCCAGTACAGAGGGAAGAAGAGGGGTGTTTGTGGATGGTGTCACTTGTCATTTAGGCCACCTGCCCAGCCTCCTTGTCTGCTTCTGCTCCCCCACTCCGGGCACTGGGTGGTACCACCAGGGGTTAATCACACCTCAGTGGCAGCAATAGGGCACAACCAGGTCACATGACTCTGGTCTGCCCAATCCACATACCACACCATCTCCTGAGAGCAGTGATTGGCTCACAGAGGGCTGGGCGTTGAGACCAAGATGAGCCAATCAGAGCGCTCCTAAGGCCTGAAGGTGGGCGCTGCCTGGGTGAAGATGCTCGGGGGTGTGGGGGAGTGGAGGCTGGGGAGCGGAGGCCTGCTGGGAGGCCCAGCCTCCACTCTCTACCTGCAGTCTGCCCCCGGGCAGGCCTCAGTTTACTCACTCATAAAATGCAGATGGCCATTTCTCCAGAGCCCTGAGGACTAGCATTTGAGAAAAAAAAAAAAAAAAAACCAAGAGAGAAGAGTGGCTATTTTGACACTGTGATAGGTGTCGTTTCTCCCTTGCTCTCGGTCTGTATTCTTATGCTTTGCTTTTGCTGTGACACATGCGAACCTCTGGGTTTTCCAGATTGTGGAAGGTTGAGTCTTCGCCCCTCTGTTGTGTCTGAGTCGCGCAGCGCAAGGCTAGCCGTTCAGAGACGCGGGCACGGTCTTCAGCACACGGGGGTCTCCCAGGCTTGGATAGCCCATCCGCAACCCGGGCTGCCATCCAGTGGCCCCCACCCACCGGGGCAGCCAGGTAGCTGGTCACAAGCACCCCTGGGTGCCACGGTGGTAGCAGAGAGTTTACCACCAGCTTCCACAACGCAAGGGCCTGCCCTTAAAGCCCTTACTGGGCAGGCAGGGCGCGCCCTTGAACTCTCCAGCCTGGGTGTGGTGAGCCCTACGCGCCTTTTTTTTATACTTGACCCAGGCTGCACAGCTCTCGTCTAGAAACGGAATGGAGGGAGACCGCCTCTGAGGGGTCCGCCCACAAAAGGTGGACCGGTGGACCCCCAAGAAGGATCAGGAAGCCACACCCCCACCACCTCCAGGGTGGGAGAGAGAAGGTCAGGGTTTCCATTGAAATGGGAGAGGCTTTGAGAGTCCCTCAGCCAGCCAGGGAGGCTGAATTACATTTGACCCCTAGGGCATTGTTTACTGCCTAGGTAGGTTAAGTTAAAGACCTGTTGTTTTAGGGAACTATTTGTTGACCTACCTTGGGCTGAAAGCAAGCCTGTCATTAATCCCTTGCTCAGGGTGGAGGGAGTACTCCGAAAGGCCCAGGTTGTGACTTTGCATAACCTTGGTGAGCCCTGGAGGCTGGAAGTTGGGCAGCTTAATGACCAGGTTCCCTCCCGGGGACCCCGCGACCTCACCCTGCATTTTCAGGTTCCCGGCATATTTCCCCATCACCCTGGGCTAACTGCTACCTTTGCATGTGGGTGACGAGGGAAGAGAAGTCACAATCCCCACCCCCAGCCCCACCGAGGGCTCACCCTCCCCACAGAAGACATTGGTTGACCCTGAACTGGGAGAACTCTTGCTGGGAGGTTCTGTCAGGTCTGCCCCGGGGCCATGCAGGCCCTGGCCTCCCAGCTGCCTGCCTAAGTCCCCGCCCATACCTGCGTTACCTAGGTAACCAGCACACCTGGAAGCAGTCGCCTCCCCCCCTCCTCTGAAGTCACATCCTGGGCGGACCCGGGTCACGCCTGGGGGGGGCGGGGAGGGTCCCAGGCCCTGAGGTCATCCATTGTGGCCACACCTTCTCTCCCCCCCCCTTCCCTACTTAAACCCAGGCAGGATATCAGCCCGCCCTTACTGCCTGTGTGCCTCTACCCTGCAGGTAAGGCAGCAAATCCTGAATACCTATTTAATTTACCTTACAGTGACCCAGCCTCCCAAGCTTTCCGCCACCCCACGTGACCCCGGCTGCAAGGAATGCTGGGAAATGTCTTGCTGCCTGCATTGAGGACCGTGAAGCGGTATGGATGGTCAGGTGGTGGAGTTCTGCCATGACCCACCCTTCGATTAAGCAAATCCACTTTGAACCCCCTGTGAAGCAAAAGGCACTTTGGGGCGTGGGGACCCTAGAGTCTTAAAGAGATGACTCAGACAGCGACCTTAGCCGGGAGCTCACCCTGACTAAGAAAGGTAACTAGGCAAGGATGATCACAGACAAACAAAAACCACCGACGCCCCGTGAAAGGGAGGCCGAAGGAATCCAACGTCTCCTCCGCACAGTCCAACGTGGAAAGTGAGTTCCCACCACTGGTTGTTGGGAACTCTGGGATGCAAGCACGGGCTCGAGATGGAGCCTGGAACTGAACCAAAGCTGGACCTCTAGAAATGGCGACAGGAGCCGTGACAGGCAGGGCGTGAAGGAGGGGAGTCAACAGCCCGGCCTCCCCCCCCCTCTCCCTCTCTCTCTCTCTCTCTCTCTCTCTCACCCCTGTCTCTGGCTGGTGCCACCCATTTGGCCCACCCAAACCTAGTGTGACTGGGGCAGAGCAAGGGCGGGGCCGGATGATCCTAAGTACGAAGGGGCCCGGCCTTGAGGATGGGCTCCAGAGAGGACCACAGGACTTTGGACCTTGGCCTTAGCGTACAAACATCACAGCCAGAGACAGAGGAGTACACCCTGGGCGGCCTCGCTGAAAGACATCGACGCTGAAAGGTGATGGAGAGGGCAGGGGAGGGACTCGGCGTGGAGGGGCAGGCGGGCAGGCCACACCGGCTGCTGCAAAGTGGCCCGTGGGTCTCTCCCGTGTGCCTCTAGACTTGTTGATTCAACCTCCCCCCCTCCCCAAGGCCCGCCCAGTGGCGGGCATTTCAGATGGCCACTTCCGTGCGTCTAGGATCCTGCTTCCTTTTCAGAAGAGTTGGCCACCGGATGGGAGAGGAGCCGCCCACCCAGGCCCAAAGAATGAAAGGAAGACAGTTACGGCGTCAGGCCAGCAAGCGTTTTTCTCCTTGCTACCCAGGATTGTTGACAACGTAAACTTGAAAGCACACTGGAAAGAGAAAAGATGTGAAAATGAGAGTCAGGGCCTTCCTTCCCTCCTCCTCTTCTCCTTCCTTCCCAATGCCCCTTGGAAAGTCTGTTGGGAAGAACCTGGGTCTCATGGCCTACTGGAAAACCAGTCACCGAGAGGAATGGAATGGAGTGCCCTGATTGGCTATGTGTTCACTGCTCCCAGCCAATCACTGGAAGGCCCCAAAGAGCTCAGAGCTCAGGGTCAAGAACATGCTTTTCTTTTGCCCATCATCAGCTCTTTGTGACTCTTCTCCCAGTGAACCACTGGTCAATCCCCTCTGGATCCTCACACTCCATCTTCGGGCTTGGAAAAGGTTGATGACCTTACCTTGCTCCAAAGATGGAACTTGAACTAGTCTAAGCAGGACTCAGCCCATGAGTCAGTTGCCCGCTTTTGTAAATCCAACCACACCCAAGCTATCTCCTTTATATATGACCTGTGGCCTTTTTCCATGCTGTAGCAGCAGAATTCTGTATGTGCAAGAGAGATACTCAGTTCCTGGCCTGAAATCTCTACTATCTGGTCCTTCAAGGAAAAAATTGTGCCAATCCCTGGTCTAAATCAATCCAACAGTCCATCCTCTGGGTACTGTAATTGGTTCAGAGATAAAATTTAACCCAAGGTGAGCTTGGTGGTTCATGCCTTTAATCCCAGCTTATTGACAGGCAGAGATGAGACTGCTCAAAGTTCAAGGCCAACCCAGGCACACATCCTTAAGACGCCATCTCAACCAATAAAAACCGGGCATGGCGGCACACAGCTATCATCCCAGCTGTGCAGGGAGTGTAAATTAGGAAGAGGATGGTCCAGGCCCATCCCAGGCATAAATACCAGCTCCTATTTGAAAAATAACCCACAACGAAAGGGTTAGAACCCATCTAATACACCCAGTGGGCCCTGAACCTGCTGGTCCATTCATCTCCCAACCCTAAGGTTTCTGTCCACCATCCTCCAGTGGAGAAAGAAAGGATACTCCATTCTTGAAAGTCAGGCTCCTGGAAACCTCTTTTGACATCAACCAGCCTCAACAGATCCCCTTCTCTCTCCCTATTTCCAGAAGAGGGCTTGAGGAGGGACTTCCCAGCACAGGTTCTGTCTGGTCTCAAGTGCTCAACCCAGGTGACCAAGACATTGTCCGTTCTGATGACTCAGGGGAGACCCACACTTTAACCAGTTCTCAAGTTCACGGGCAGAAAGCACCTGGGACTGGGCAGGTTCTGTCCCAGGCTGATGACCTGCCCTCGGCTAAGCTCGGCATCCTGGCCTCCAGCTCTTCAGAGAGTTAAGGGGCTCCACAGAGGAATCAGCCCAGAAAGCCCCACCCGGCCATCTGGTCACCAGAACACAGAGAGAGAGAGGCTCGTGCCATTTGTCCCCAGCGATCCTCAGGTAACTGGTTCTCAGAATTTCACCCTTTCCTTTTCCCTACAATGTATTTCAGAGAAGATACATTTAGGGCCTCTCCAAAACAGAGAAAGAAGGGGTAGGGGGACCCCTTCCATACCTGCAGGCTTGTCTTTTTTTTTTTTAATCCTTTATCTTGCTTATTAGCTACTTCAGTAGTTTGGAAAATTAAAAGCCATTGTGCCCAAATGACTTACTCCTGGACTAAACCCCAGTCTAATATACCTGGCTGGGGTCACATGGCCTACTTGAAAGCCAGCCACAGAGAGGAACGGAACAGAGTGCTTTGATTGGCTATACGCTCACTGCTTCCAGCCAATCAGTGATGCCTGAGGAATGTAGTGTTTTTGATTGGTTAGTTGATTGGTTAGAACCAATCACTGAAGTCAGAAGGTTGGAGGTTACTGATTGGTTAAGAGCTAGACGCTGCTGTAGGAAAGGGGGATCCATCCTACCTGAACCACCAGGCCTAATGTGGGGTTTTCTCAAGAAAATAAGCACCATGGATGTTGAGAAAATGGCTGCGGGGGGGGGGGCCTGTTTTCCTCCATCTCTGTTAAAGAAACCAGTGGTCTGCAAGTCTCTCTATAGCGTTTGCTCTCTCAAGAGAGACGAGGTCATTTTATCACCCACGACCAATGCCAGTGGTTAGCTCATGAAAGCGTCTGGCCAGCTGATTCACATCTGGCCCACCACACAAAAGCTTTGTCATCCAAGAGATCCATCTCGAGGCCAGCTGGGCCAACACCGATGACTTGGTGACCGTCTATGATGCTGCATCCAGATCTGAGCTCAGTGGATGACCAGGGTCCCGTCATCGACTAGTGATATCTGCCCTGGCCCCGGGTGAGGAGAAACGTCAACAGGCATGTGGACCAGGACACCTTCCCGCTCTAACATACTCCAGCCCAGGTCAAGACAATCAGCGCCTGGACACACGCTGGGAATCACGCCGGGCTGGGGCCAGGGAACACACAGAATAAATCCAATATATGCTCAGCCTGTTACGAGGTGCACTGCACCTGGGAGACCAGGTATTAGCGAAAGCATCTCGATGTCGGACCCTCAACCCCAGATATTCCCAGACTGCTTTCCACTTCTCCCGGGCTTCTGTTCCCAGGACCACCTTTGGCCTTGTTGGTCAGCGATCTCCACACCTGCCTGGGGTTCAGGCAATGCGTTGCAAGGTGTCTAGGACAGGGAAGCCCTCCGCATAGCATCTCCCTCCCCGATGTTCATCCAAACCTGTGAGAATGCTGACGCAGGGCGTGCTGTCCGCTGTGCTCAGAGCTGGGCTCTCGCTCTGCATCCCCTGTACCGCGTGCTCCTTTCCTCTCTCTGTTCATGGGGGTCCCGGAGCAGAAGCCCCTGGAGGGGAGGGGAGCTCTGAGTGCCCACGTGAGCCCCACAGACACCTGCTGGGTGTGCGCAGAGGGCAGTCTGCACTTCCTACCGCGGGTCCCTGGGCCAGCGATTCCATGGGGGAGGGAGGGGTGCGGGGGGGGAGTACACAGCAATCAAGGTACAGTTTCAACACTGTGGGAGAGCAGAGAAGGGGGACTGAGACAAACGGGGTGTGGTGGGAGGGGACCCACAGCCATCTGGCTGCCCGAGGGGAAGTCCCTGGAAGATGCGAACAGGTAGGCAGGCCTGCTGTGCTTCCTTTCCTGGCACACTGTACACAGGCCCTGACTGCTGCCTTCCCCCCTCACAGGGGTGAAACCGAGCCCCCCCTACACCTTAGGCCTTGGGTTTCCCAAATAATGAGGTCACCGGGAAACGGTTAGCCCAGATAAGAACCAGGCTGCAGCAGGTGGAGGGGCCGTCCAGCCATCAGCACAACGGCGGAGCTCCCCGGCGCTCCGGGCGCCATGCACACCTGCCGTCACGGAGCGGGGGTCTCCGCTCCGCGCTGATCTCCGACCCGCCCGTCCCCGCAGCCCCCCGGGCTAATCTAGAGTACTAATGAGGGGTGGCCAGCGGGGAAAGTCAAGGTCTGCTACGATCTGGGGCTTGGAAGGAAGCCAAGGCCTTGCTAGCCGTAGATTTTCTTTCCAGGTGAGCGTGCAGTGGTGGGAAGATTAAGATGTACAGGCTGCAAACAGCCTAACTTTTTCCAGGCCTCTGTAATGAGCGCCCCCATAATAGGGCCATTTCTCTTCTGTGCGCGTGCCCGGGCACCCCGGCGTGCACACACACACACACGCGCACGTGCACACACACACACACACACACACACATACACACGGACAACTTAATTCAACCCAGATGGGGGGCAGCGCTCTCCTGGGCCCCACGTTTCATCGTAGCAGAGGCTGACAGGCAGCGCTTGCTTCTCCTTTCTTCAAATGAAACTCCATGCTTCACCAGCAAGCATTTCCAGCGGACCCAGGAGGAGCTGCCAGCTGGCCGGGCTGGCCTCAGAGAGGACAGCGGAAGGGCAGCAGGTGACCAGCCGGACCCGCCCAGGCCTCGCGGGAACCTGGCACACTCTGTTCCAGGCTCTCCCCTGGAGGAGAAAAGAGAGCAGCCCCGGACCTCAGGGCCATGGGCAGGGGGACACTGTCCCCCTACGCCATCCAACCTCCCTCAGGAGAAAGACTCAGCCTGAGCCTGCACCAGGCAGCTCATAGCTCAAAACACAAAGTGGACACACAGCCACCCTCCATTGCTCCACAGATATCTGTCCAACACACCTTCAGCTCCCTTAGATCAAGGGGCATCCAGATGCTCTTGGCTTTCGTTTTTGCTGTTATTTATGCCAATACCAGGACTTGAACTCAGAGCCATGCCTTGCTTAGCTTCATCCACTCTAGCCTCAAGGAGCTCTACCACTTGAGCCACACACGTCCTGACTTTCAGCCTCTTCAAAGAGCAGGCCTGTCTACGTGCAGCAGCATCCGAAGCCCAGATGCCAGACAGTGAACAGTTGAAGAAAATATAATTTTCTAACCATAGGATAATAAAACAAGTTATTTTTTAAAGCAGTTAAAAAAAAAAGAACTATACAAAAGTATTCTCCCAAATAACTGGAGACAAAGAAGGAATCCAAACCAATCATTACAACCAAGAAAATAACAATAATAGGAATACTCAATCTTTAAAAATAAAAAAAAATATCTCAGGGGAAGTGCCCAAAGCTGTAATCAGAAGTCAAAGTCATAGTATTAAATGCTACAATCATTATACTTTAAAGGATACTAATTAATGCTCTTGTGCATCAACTCGGAAGCAAGGAGACACACAAAAGCAGACCATAGGAGAAAGGAGGCATAATGGATTTGGATGAAAAAAAATCCAAAAACAAAAGAGACGGACAAAGCCCAATGGATTCAACCACATCCAAAAAAATAATGATAAGCCATCCACACAGAGTTAGGGGAAATGAACTGGCAAAATAACTGCTGGTGTGTGGGAAAGATTAAAAATAGTGAATGGAGCCCAGGAACCACCCACTAAAACCTACAGGGAAATAACTGTGTGTACCAAGCTACCTTCTAAATTATGAAGCTTGGCGCTCCCGTTTTATATGAAGGTTGAGGAATAAAAATAAACAAAAGCCCTAGGATCGCAGGTGGAGCAGAGGACCACTCGGGACAGATCGATACGTGCTCAAATACAGAGGGGGTGAGCAAGCAAACCCAGAGGTCAACACAGAAACCATCGTGAGCATTCATTTTCTCCTCCCAAGCCCACAATGCTGCATCTCTGTGCTGAGCAGACACTAAGAAGGCCCAGCCAGGGGAGAGCCGTGCAGCAAGCTGAGAACCAACAACCCTGCCCAGGCCTTTGGTCTTGGACGTCCAGCCAAGAACTGGGAGAAGGGGAATTTCTGTGGTTTAAGCTCCCAGCCCCAGGGCCTCTCAGCCGGAGTGTATGTTGATCATTTGTGAGATGAACAATCAAGTTATAAAAGGTACCCCAGCGGGGAGATTTGTGCAATTAAGTCATATATCCGGTGTGAAACGGGGCAGGTGTGGGTGTTGGAGAGAGGGGACACTCCCCTGTGAGAAATGCTTGGGAGTGAGTGAGTGGCGTGGGGTGAGGGGCGGCAGGTGGCTGTGGGAAGCGAGGGCGTGGCTCGCGCTTTCTCACCGACACCGCTTGGCCGGTGGCCACGTTGAACTCTGTCACGTGGAAAGATCTTACATCGTATGTGCACACTTAGTAATGCCACTGAGGTGTGTCAGGCGCCCAGCCACCTTCACAATCCCACCCACCCCCACCCCACAGGGAGGAACTGCTACTCTCTCCATCTTCCAGGGGGAGAAACTGAGGCACAGAAGGTTGCCAAGTCACTGCCCGAGGCTCATGAAGCAGACAAATGGCCCAGCCAGGCCTCTTGACCCAGGGGTGAGAGGGCTGCTCAGAACCCCAGTTTTCTAGAACTTCTGGGAGCCCGCTGGGTACCCCAGGGACACACACACACGCACACTGGGGCCGGGACGCAGGGCCTGTGCTTGGCGGCCCAGCCACTCACTCTGCCCTGTCTGGATGATGGGTCCTGTCATTGTCTTCACGGGCCTGGAGGCCCCAGGCAGGAGAGGGTGACGGCCCTCCCGGGGACACCCCGAGCCCCCAGAGAGCCCCACCACACCCCGCCCCGGTCAGCTGCCGGGGTGGAAACGCATGCATATTTTATAAGTTTGTTTAATGGAGTCTCCTCCTGCAAGCCAGAGCTGGAGGGAGTCCAGCCCGTCCGCCACCAGGTGGGGCAGGGAAAGGCCACATGTGCCCACATCAGTGTGGAACTGTGGAAACAACGGGGGTGCGACCTTCCCACGGAGGAGCTTGAGCGGAGGTCGGGTGGGTCGGGGTGTCCGAGAGGATCGCTAAGGAAGAAGGCAAGCTGGAGCCACAGCGTGGGGCCTGGGGTGCAGGGGAAGGGAGGGAGAGGGAGGGAGAGGTAGGGAGAGGT